>NC_045446.1:23298008-23457609 GCF_002776525.5 Piliocolobus tephrosceles | reverse complement strand
GCCCGGCTAGTTTTTTGTATTTTTAGTAGAGACGGGGTTTCACCATGTTAGCCAGGATGGTCTCGATCTCCTGACCTTGTGATCCACCCGCCTCGGCCTCCCAACGTGCTGGGATTGCAGACGTGAGCCACCACACCTGGCCCGGGCTCTGACTTTCAAATGCAAAGGTTTTTCAGTGTTTCAATGAATCCAACCAAAATTGACACAGGTTGAGAATACTAACAGCTGTGCCTGCAGTGATGTTCTTGGTCCTGAAGATGAGGGACAGGTCCACTAAAAAGCTGGGACATTTGTCATGTAAAATATCTCATCCAAAAGATAACTCCAAAAATAAAGACATTTGAACAATGGTTCTCAATCCTAGCTACAATAACCTGGAAAACATTCAAACAATTCATTTCATCCTTAGGCCGAATCCCATCCCAGATTAACAAAATCATATTTTGGGGGTGTGGGGCCAGCATAATTCCTTAAAAACTTTCTAAATGTTTCAAATGAGCAGCTAAAATTGAAAAGAAAAACACTAATTGACTGCTTTTTGTACTTGACTTGCAAGTGTATCCTCTGTTTATTCTGGCATATTGCTGGTTAAAGTCAGCTTCCACATACAGTTTTAAACATTGTCAAAAGAATTAGTAAATTGTTTGAAACCTGTTTTAAGTTCAATGAATATACTTTCTGGAGTCTTTGAGAATTAGAAAACTAAAAAGATGCCAAGTGCTCAATTTCACTTGCAATAATCACTATTTCTAAACCAAAGGATGGCCAGGGACATTTTTGCTCTGTCACCTCATCCATTATCTTATTGAAGCACAAAGGAAGGTGGAAGTGATGTTGAACAAAAGTGAGTGACTCCATAAACCAGAGTAGCTCAAGATGGAGTATATTGTTCGAACTGCTCTGGTACAGCTTTCAGCTGGGAATAAAATGTCTGCAAGCAAGGGTATAGACTGATTGCTTCCAAGGTAACCCCAAAGCAGTGAATGACCATTGAAATGTGATTCAACAGAGGAAAGAACACTCCAGACATCAGTTCAGAATACAAGGAAATAAAGCACAATGGAAAACAAAGTTTATTCCTAATTTTTTTTTTTTTTTTTTTTTTTTTTTTCTGAATAGACCCAGCTTGAAGCTGTAAGAAAAAGTATTCTGGTTTGCTTAAAAATATACAATCATGTACACAGTTAAATATCCATCCCTACACCCCATGGATAGCCAATATTATGAATTTGTTGCATACCTCCCAAGGCTTTTCAATGTATATATGCATTCATATGCTTTAACACATGCTCGTTGTATACATATGGGTTTTATGATACATATTAATGCATACTCTTCCATTTGGCCTGTACGTGACCATCTTTTCATACCTATTCCCATAATGCCACCTCAACTCTTTCAAAGCTATATTACACTTAATTGTATGGAGAGATCATTCTTCAGTTACTCAATTACTTATTGCTGCACACTTGAAGAATTTCTAATTCTTTGCACTTAAATTATATGCACTTGTCTTATTTTCTTTGGATAATTTCCTGGCTGTAGAACTGCTGTGATTTTTTAAAAATGCACATGTTAAGTTTTCCTAATATGAAACTAGTACATTCCAGTGTTTTGAATGCTACAACTAGATGCAAATTGCCTAGGTTCAAAATCTGCCTTTGCTGCTTGCAAAGTGAGCAAGTTACTTAGCAAGCTAGAGTCCCAATTTCTTCTTTTGTAAAATAGAGATAATCATACTGTCCACATAATGTTGCATAAGGCCTTAAGGGAAAACAAACATATGTAATACATTGAGCAAAGTGTACAATCACAGGAAGACCTCAATACATGTTAACATTTAAAGTTCTATCATAGCTTTTGCTATGTGTTTCTCTAGAAGATTTACACAAACTTGTACACTTTTGTCAATTTTTGGCTTTGGAACACTTTTAAACCTTTGACCCATCTGAAGGGTGAAAATTAATACCATAATACTATTTTCATTTGACTTTATTAGTGAAGCTGAACATTTCTTTTTATGTTTTTTAAACTACTCATAATGAATAATGGAGTTTATTCTTTTCTTACCTCTATCAGAAAGTTATTACATTCTATTTCAAGAACTGGCAAACTACAGACTATGGTCAAAATTGTGCCTGCTGCTGCCTGTTTTTATAAATAAGGTTATATTGAAACACAGCCCATTCACATTTATTTATATATTGCCTATGGCTGCTTTTATGCTACAATGGCAGAGCTGAATAGTTCCCACAGAGGCTGTAGAGCCCACAAAGCCTAAAATATTTACTCTCCAACACTTTGCCAGATAAATTTGTTGACCCTGCCATATAGTAACTATTCCTGTACATAATTGCCTTCCTTTCTAGATGCCCATTTGAATATAAACACAGTGCCAGTACCTTGCATGCCTCTTACCTAGCACAGTCCTTGGCACTGAGTTGGTGTTTACAGAGCATTTTCATGTGACACTTCTCTTTCCCTACAGACCATAACATTCAGAAAATTTCAGTGACCTAGAAACACCTGCAGATTTAATACTTTCCACTGTGATTCTGTGAGTTTTCTTATCTTTTTTGCTGTAAAAATCCTACTTATCCTTCAAGGCTAAAATCAAAGAACACATTAGATAATATTTAGCATTCTCTAAATATATACCCTTCACAAACAAATGAATCAAAATACTTCCTTCACCATACACTAAAAAACTTTGAGAAAACTAACATTACAGAATTATAACTTCATGCTACAATTGAGATATGAGTCTGTTCCCCTTAAAAGAGTGTAACCTCTTTTAGATTACAAATCTATTTTGCATTTCTCTATACACACCCATCATCCAGCAAAGAGAGGCCTTGAATTAAATATTCCTTAAATGAATGAATGAAGAATGTAATCATTGTTAGTCTTTGCCTGGGTCATTTAACTTTTCTCCGCATTAATTTAACCACCAAACATAATATCTCCCCATCATCTCTCAAGGTTAAGAGCTTCGTCAGTCCACCCTGGAGTCAGTTGCTCAATTGACTGAACTGTTTGTGGATGACACAGGTTCATTCCCTCTCGTTGCAGGCAACATACTGCTCTAAACACTAGTGAGCATTTCCTTGACTATATTTAGAATTCCTTTTTAACAAGGTGTCTGCTACTATAGAGAAAAGCAACGAACTCAGTTATCCTACCATTCTTTGATTCCTTGCATCGTTTAGAAAAGCGAAAGAAGGATGCAGTTAAAAACCTGATCACAGCATTCCCTCAGCTCATTCACTTCACAAACATCCAATTAGGACCCGAACTGAAACAAGCAATGTGCTAAGTCTTGGAATACCCTCCTTCCTCCCACCCGCCACAAAAGAAAAATTTGTCCTTCTGAAGTGGAGGAACCAGACAGGAAAACAGATTTATTTTTCCAAATGATGTAATTAAGAGTGCTCTCTTCAGGGGGAAATAAAACAAATAAAAAAAAAATACATAGCCACGCATTACATGCCAATCTACTAACAAGTTGCTCTCTCTGGGGATATTCTTCTTCTTAGTGGAATGAAACTCCAAAAGACAACTCCACTGAATGTCTGAAAATTCCTACGAAAATTTAAACACATGAAAAATTCTGGGTTTAGGGTTGAAACAGATTGGTCATATTGAAGATTGCATGATTCTATCCAAACTCCGAAATACTTTGTTTTACAGATCATGAATGATTTCAGTTTTTAAAAAAATCACCTAATAACTGTCCTAATGGAAATATACCAGCATTTTTAGAAAGTAGTGAGTAATTATTTTTCTGGTGTTCCTCATCTTCTTGTTACATCTGTTTTTGTTGTTAAACCAAGACACATTCTCTTCTTGGCAATTCCATAAATGATGCCCTTCTGAATTGAGCGTTAACTATGACTTCCAGAGCACACAGATCTCTCACAGGAGCTCACACTAGGTAAAACATCCTTAGTAGGTTCATGAATGTCTGCAGCTGCATAAAAAACATAGGCTATTCATCTGTAAGTTCATCAGTGCCAGCGCTTATCACCTGGGTGATGAAGTAATCTGTACCCCAAACCCCCATGACATACGATTTATCTGTATAATAAACCGGCACCTGTACTCCCCAACTTAAAATAAAATTAAATAAAGATTATGCTTAGTACATCAACCAACTCTATGTTTCACTGCTCTTCTTCCTTAATCTGGGAAAGAAGTAGAGAAATAAAGCCTTTAGATGCCAGAGACATGATCTTTTAAATTAATATAATTTTTGACAAATTATAATTGTATACGTTATGGGGTGCAACATGATATTTTAATATATGTATGCAATCTGAGAGACATGATGTTAATAGATTTTTCACTACTTAAACCTACAAACATCTTGGCTTTGTACTACTACAACTTTAGACACAATAAACGCTTAAATACTCAAATAGCTTTAATCAGACATTTATCAAAGAAGATATGCAGATAGCAAATAAACCCACAAAAAATTGCTCAAGGCCAGTCTCTCTCTCTCTCTCTCTCTCTCTCTCTCTCTTTCCTTGTAGATGGGGTCTCACTCTGTTGCCGAGGCTGGAGTGCAGTGGTGTGATCTCAACTCACTGCAACCTCTGCCTCCTGGGTTCAAACAATTCTGCCTCAGCCTCCCAAGTAGTTGGGACTACAGGCACGTGCCACCATGCTCGGCTAATATTTTGTATTTTTAATAGAGACAGGGTATCACCATGTTAGCTAGGATGATTTTGATCTCCTGACCTGGTGATCTGCCCCCCTCGGCCTCCCAAAGTACTGGGATTACAGGAGCAGGAGAAATTCTTGAGCCCTGGTGGTTGAGGCTGCAGTGAGCCATGATCACAACACTGCACTGTAGCCTGGGCAACAAAACAAGGCCTTGTCTAATAAGCAAATTAAAAAATAAAAATAAAACATGCTCAAGATTATTTGTTTTTGGATAAATAAAAATTGAATAAAATACCCAACTTGATTTTGAGGGGTGGAGGGTGGGGTATGGAGTTAATCTTCAATAGCCAGAAAAATCTATGGCACAGTTCCAGAGAATTGTATGCAAAGGTGAAGACAGAAATGATCTTAATGGTTTTAGCTTACTTATGAACTAAACACCATTGGTAAACTACCCAGGAAACAACTAGGGGACTGAGTTCCAGACTAGCTCTCTGGCCTACAGCTGGTATAGCACACCATTTAGGATCCCATCAAGTTGGTGTTTCGATTCCGTTCACATCACATACAAGCAGTTGACCTTGGCTGAGATTTCCTCATCTCTGAATTGGGAAAAATGGCATTTACCTGATAGGGTTGTTGTAGGAATAAATGAAAAATTCTATGTAAAATCCTGAACCCACTAACTGGCATACAATGATAATTATGTTAGCTATTATTATTAACCAAAAGTTACAGAATTGTAACACCAGCTAAATCTGCATCCCTCCTTGCCATGGCTGGCCCAGGTCCTGGGCCTAGTCAAAGGAATATGTGGCCAATTATCTCAAATGGTCAAGAAATCTACCATTATTGGACACAGCAGAACTACTTCAGATGAAATGTTTTCCTTGCTTGCTGGTGAGCAGAATTTATTTTTTTGGAAAAAAATAAACAAAAAGGATCATTTTTAAACTCAATCTAGAATATAATATGCTTTTAGTGCCTTAGGTCAATAAAAATTAAAGTGAGATAACTGAACGGTAGAGAAAGGAAATAAAGTAAAAGGCTAAACAGAAGTGATGTTGCCTCAGCATAGCATCGGGAAAGGCAAAACTGGCTCTAATGTAAATAATCTTTAGGGTGGTGGGACCTACCTGTCTTCCTGGGCACAGATGAAATGGATGAAGAAGGGGTGAGTACAGTTTTGTTAGATTTGTCCTTATTCTGCAGGGAGTTTCCTTAGAGGGAGCTAGAGCTCTATAATCTTGAGTGCTTCGTACATGAAGGTGTAAGTACTGGAAGCGGAGGGAGTAATCAGCAAAGAGGAGTTAAGAGTAATTGGAAAAGCATCTACATAATTTAGCTAAAATAAGGTCATTTGAAAATTTCCATCAAAATCATAAAATTTGCTGTTTCTCTCTGTCCTCTTTTCAACTAAGAAGATACCCATTTGTAGGCTTCTTTTCATAAAATGCTACCTGGGTAAATCATCCTGGAAAAATACATTTATATGCATAGGTCTCAAAAGTCAGGAACTGAACATTTCCTAACAGAAGATACAACCCTTAAATGTATTGTTTCCTTAAATAAGATCATATCTTCACTTATGGCTTTCCCTCTAAGTGCCTTTCCGTTACTCTTGTGACCAAAATCAGACTTGTATTTCAAATCTTCCCCAAAATGACATTTTCTTACGATGCAACCAGGAAAAATTAATCACTGTTCTCTCTTCCATTCTATTCCATTTAGCTCAAAAACCAGCTAGTGTATTCTACATATCTGTCTACAAGCCTGAATGCCTACTTAAACTTCAGCTCCAATAGCAAGTTTACAACAGGTTCTTAGAAACAAGTATTCATATACTAGAAAGTGAAACAACATTTTGTTTTGGACATGGTGCTCAACCGTATTCCAAAAATTAGAGACTTTTATCCACAAATGTAATCTAAATATCTCTGATTTTTGCTTGGGTATGTGTCCTTATTTTCCTTTTTCTACTGAAAACATAATTTAAAGTAACATGATTTTGCCAGGCACGGTGGCTCACGCCTGTAATCCCAGCACTTTGGGAGGCCAAGGTGGGCGGATCACGAGGTCAGGAGTTCGAGACCAGTCTGGCCAATATGGTGAAACCCCATCTACTAAAAATACAAATATTAGCCAGGCGTGGTGGTGCTTGCCTGTAGTCCCAGCTACTTGGGAGGCTGAGACAGAAGAATTGCTTGAAACCAGGAGGCAGAGGTTGCAGTGAGCCGAGATCATGCCACTGCATACCAACCTTGGTGACAGAATGAGACTCCATCTCAAAATATATATATATATATATATATATATATATAAAATAAATAAATAAAGTAACATGATTTTATTACTTTTTCCTTAGTAGTAAAGCAAAATATTGTTTTTCAAAAGAGACAAAGAAAACATACAGATGATGGGAGAAAAAATCGGAAATGTCTCCCAATTCAAACACTAAGGGATGAATAAAGTTCATATTTCAGTGGAGATCCTTCCAGAACTCCATTCCACCTGCCCCCCCTTCCAACACACACACACAGACACACACAGAGCAAACACAACTTTGCAGTTGTATTACATTCTGCGATCAGTAAGCATTATATGTGTACATTCAAGCAAAATATTTCTTTGCAGTTTGGAGCTCTGAGAGATGTCTGCTGATTTAGTAAGATTTTGCTACCCATTAATGTCACAGGAGACCAGCTCTCCCATTAGGAAACAGTTGAGCTAGTTTCTCCTCAGCTTAGCTCACACTAACAACATTGTCAGCTAAATACTTATGAAGAATCCTTATTAAGGTTGATCATATAAAAGGTAGATAAAGCACAGCAGGCATTCAGCTTTTAGGTGGGATGTGCAGCATATAAGGTGATAGAGAAATATCTTCTTGCCTTATAATCTGACTCACAGTGAAGTGGCCAGGACAGGTGTCTATGTGGGGAAGGAAATAGAATACTTAGTGGCTACTTAGTGAGTAGTCAGGGCTGGAGTTCGTGTACTGCATTGTGGACAGGTTTTCATACAATTCCAAAGCAAACTTATGAGAGAACATGGATCCACATATTTCCTTTAAAACTGAGGCATCTCACTAAAGGAAATCAATCAATTTGTAAAACTTCATAGACATGAAGTGAAGAAACTGCACATTCAAACCCATGTCCCTCTGGCACGTACAGTATATATTCTGTCAACAACCATTACCCACAGTTGCCAGAAGAAAGTCATACATAAGGCACTCACTAACAAAGATGGCCAACACTATTAAAACAGAAAGAATTATGTAGATAGATAAATACAATCCAAACATTAAGAGACTGAATTATTCTAATAGCTAAAATTAATTCAATAAAATACTTAGAAAAGAAAAGCTATTATATGGTATTCTTATAATGTCCAACATTAAAAGTTCAGCACAAAATACATGAATTATTTCCTTGAATTCTCTTCGTGTATTTTTAGGAAGCAGTTAGTACTATGAAGGAGATAACTTCCATTCACCCAGACACATCCACTACCCACCCTTCTCTGTTTTTATCTGTGAACTTCATGGGCCATGAGCTCCCTTGTTCTCTGTTCATGGTCCACATAGTTCTCTTTAACTTCAGGTTATATAACCATTATACTCACTCCAGTTCCATATATAGTTAAAGAATGCTGATACTACTAGCTCCCAGGGATGGCACCAGCCTTTATGGATTCCTTGTATCCTGCCTATACCTGAGTGACTGATATTACATTGTTATCCTCCTTTACAGAGAAAGAACTGACGCTCACAGAAGTGAACTGACTTCTCTAGAGTCATAGAAGCAGCAAATGTCAAAACTCAGATTTAAACCCAGGCTTATATAAAATCACAGCCCACACCAATCTGCTGTCTTGTGCTTCTTCCACTTCAAGGCTATAAACTCTGAATTTCCGCCACCGTTTTCTCTGAAGTCCCTGATAGCCCGATGGCCTACAGTGCAATGAAAGAGATTCAGCTCTTGAATCAGTGGGAGGCATAAGTAACATCTTCAGCCACTGCAGGAGAAAGTGCAATTTTATGAACCCAGGCCTAGTTAGTTCAGAAAAAAAGCTATAAAAGTCATTTATAAAATGTACATATGGTAATTCACCTCTAAAATGCACCCATTTGTGTCCCTAAATATCTTCAAATATGAGAGAGGATATTTCAAAGAAGTTCCATAATTTAACCTCCTAATACTAACTTAATGAACGCCTACAGTGCCATCATGATTCATAAGTAGCTAATACTATACAGAATTAGAGAAGTGACCAAAGTCCAAGGATAACTTTTTTGAATGGACAGTCTTTGGAAGTCACTTTATCTGTAGAGGGTTGGTCTCCTTTCTCAGGAAATGGGAAATTCCTGATCTCAACAAGCTCATACCACTAGCCAACTAATGAAAATAGGTGATAAAGTAAGATTTGTCTTATAGTCTTATATGTAGAATTCCTTCCTTACCTTGAAGAATAAGGTTTGCCATGAACTTCTCCTCTCTATATGTTCACCTTAGTCTCCTTCCGCCAACTCCATCTCATACTCTTATGTGAATCAAGCCACTTGTAGCTTCCTAAGTCCTTAATTCTTAGCAAGTCTGCATCTTTCTAATGCTGCTCCAACAACCTGGGATTGTCTTCACCTCCAAGCTGCCTTAACAAGTCTCTACTCCCTTAAAGAATCTGATTAAAACTATCATTTACATGAAAAAAATGATTAAATTACAGCAAATTTGGTGCTGCCATAGCCTCGGTTACTAGATATTGAGTATGTGCGTCAATCAACTGAGTTGAATACTTTCTGAAGGCAATGATTGTATTTGTTGTTGCTTTCTTTCTCATCTTTGCATCCTTAGAACACAGTACATGACTCATATTGTTTACTCAATAAATATGTACTGAATAAGTTTATGAATGAATGATTGATTGAAAGCCCAAATCAGAGAACAAAGAGAGTCCCTCGATTAATTAAAAAAGAAACTATGAGTAACCTCAAACATTAAGTACAATGTTGAATATATGAGGGTTTTGGAAAAACATAGAATACATTTCTAGGAGGCAGGAGGCAAAGATGTTAAGATTGTTCAGGACTAGGAAGAACTTTGTGTTTAGCTCACCATCATCACCAAATTAATTTGCTAAAAATAGTATCTTGTGGCATTATTTTTCTTATGAATATCCTGCCTGGCCCGATATCCCCCTTACGCCTACACTCCTAGAAATTTATTTATTTATTTACCCTTTGTATTAGATTAAATTGTGGCTGCTAGGATACTAGGTTCTAATCCTTGGAACTCGTAAATACTACCTCATTTGGAAAAAGGGTCTTCACAGATGTGAGTAAGGATCTTGAAATGAGATGAGCCATGTGGGCTTTAAATAGCATCAAAAGTGTCTTTATAAGAGGAAGGTAAAGGGATATTGGACATACAGAAGAGAAGATGGCAGAGACCACAGAGGCAGAGATTAGGGGGATGTGGTCACAAGTCAAGCAACACAGGCAGTTACCAGAAGATGGAAGTTGTAAGGAATATATTGTCACCTAGAGCTTGAAACCGTGTAGTTTTCTGTCAACCTGTCAACATTTTCATTTTGGACTTCTGGCCTCCAGCACTGTAAGAGAATAAATTTCTGTTGTTTTAAGAAACCAAGTTTGTGGTAATTTGCTTAACCAACCACTAAAAACTAACACATTCATAAAGCTAAACCTTACTTCGCCTCCAAAAGAGATTCATCATTCTATAGTACTTATTATATACTAGGCACTGTTCTATATGCTGAAGATGAAAGAGAAAAACTTCTGTAAAGATTTCTTATCCCATCTTTCTTTACCAGGTCCCCATATAATTGCTTACATCCTCATCTGTACCACCTCTGTTTCTTCGTAATTTCATTATGGCCTTTATCATTATATAATAATTGGTATTTGGTTCTATCATTGCTTATGGAAAAGGCCAAATTTTAAAAATTTATTTCTCTTTCCCTAAGACATTGCACACTATACAGTTATGAGTATGTACTTGGAAAATATTTGGTGAATTAAATTAAATTGAATTATAAATATTCAATAAACCCTTTCAAACAAAGGTTTTGCATGTGATTCAAATAAGGAGAATAAAATGCATACTTTCTTCTTTTTGGAAGATGGCAATGTTAATGACATTCTGGTAAACATCAGACATTGAGAACTGTATGCATTAAAGAACTAATTGATATCATTGGCATGAAAGAAGACAGCCATTATCATCCTAAGATGTGTTGAGTCACACAATTGCACGACATACTTTCAATTATTCATTGGGACTCATTTGCCTGTGAAAGGAACATTCCACAGCTCCAGAAAACAGCAGAGGGTAAAATGTGAGACATAAGAGATTTTCTAAAAGTTTCAATTAGAAGATAACTCAGTAGAGTGGTATGATTATTTTGTGGCTGGGCTACTGAGTACTTTAGACTGGGATCAGAGCAGGTGAGATATGCGACTTTGCAGCTTAGGAAACGGATGATGATGTGGGGGTAAGAAGAGGTGGCAACAATTTAACTGGTTTGTATTAGAAATTATATTAGAAAGTCCAGATGGTAATTTCCAATGTGTTGACTCAGGTGCAGAAAAGTCAGCTTTGTCTGTCTCTCAGTTTTAACTCTGGAGCAGCACAAGTCCTGGAGATTTAGTTTCTACTCCATTGTCAGCCACAGTTTGGGTGTGTATTTTGCTTAAATCTTACCAATATCCCTGTGGGACGTCCCTTAATCTTCAGGAGCAGTCATAGCCCCAGAATTTCTATTTTTTGTGAACCTAGGAGTTGCAAGTTTACTGGAAATAAGGAGACTTCATTTGAAGTTTCCTTAGCAAGAACATATTTTACACAGATTGTATGGTTATTGGAATCCATTTGTCTTGGAACTTCATTGCACAGTAAGCACATTGTTTTTAACGAAGTTCAGTGGAGTGGCTGTTGAAGGAAGCTGACGAAGATTTAAAGGTCTGTCTGAATCAATTATGGGAAGCGTTTAGCTTCTTCCTTTATCCTATGTCCCTTGCCAAAGCAGTTCTTTGCTCTCCCTCTTCCGATGATGGACTCATCCGTTTAGAGATTTGGGGTTAGAGTAACATGGGGCATGGCCAGTTCTTCTCTGTCTAAAGTAGGCCACTGCCCTCTCCCCTTTCCTTGCTCTCCTATTCTTAAGTTAGGTTGTACATATAGATACTTCTGGTTTTGCAAAAACTCACAAGACGTTTCAATATGGAATACCCAACGTAACTAATATCTCTGGATAATTAATCTCTCTTTTCCACTTTGCTTTTCAATCCCCCTAAGTTCAGAAAATAATTTAAACGTTTTATAGTTTTCAAAATCAAGACCTGACCCTTTTCACCCAATAAATGCTTCCTCTTTGTACATATCCATTTCAGGAATAAGGCACCATAAATCTGGAAATAAACAAAGCCATCTTCCACGTGGTGACTCAAGGACTGAGAAAAGCAAGGTTCTGAGTCAGAGGAAGGATTTTAGCATTTTGTGAACAGATTTTTCTGTTTTCTTATTCAGCTTTGTGTAGGATTTAATGATCTGAATCGATTCTTTGTAAAACCCACGGACCCATCTACGCAAAGCAAAAATAAACAGACTTGTTAGAAAAGATCACTGCAATTGAAGGAACAGGAGCACACTCGTGTCTGCCCCAGTGTTGCCGTAATTCACGATAGAAGGGCTCTTGATATTATTAAGCTGAGAAACAATGCAATTACCCTAGGCAAACCCATGACATTGACCACCAGTGGCCCATACTATCACTGTACTTGTAATCCATCACTATTTTCTCCAATACTATGAGATATTGAATAAACATCTTACTTACTGAAAGAAACAAAAATGTCTTGATCCCTTTAATATCTTACAATGTCATTGTAGAATTAATATCTTTGTCACATTTGGATTGTTTTTTTCTAAAATAGGTTAAAATGATTCCCACTTAACATTAGTGAATTTCTGATTGTTCTCTATGATTGGCAAGTCATTTTGCAAACACTGTGAGCTAGGCACTATTGTAGGCACTGAAGATGTATCAATGAACAAAACAGAAAAAGTACCCTAGGGCTTATCTTACAATGAACATAGTAAATAAGTAAATTATATTTGTGTATTAGAAACTGGTAAGGATTATTTAAAAAAGAAAAGTATAGCAAGAAAAGCGGAGAGGCATTAGGGCAGCAGGTTGCAGTATTAAATATGATAACTGAGGTGAGCCTTATTGGGGAGGTGAGATTTGAGTGAAGCTTTGAAGAGGTGAAGAAATTAACCAGGCAGATATCTGGCAGTGCTATGGTTTGGATGTTTCTGTCCCCTTTAAAACTCATGCTGAAACTACGAGGAATACAATAGTGTTGAGAGATGGGACTTAATGGGAGGTGTTTAGGTCTTGAGGGCTCTACTTCATGAAAGGATTAATGCCGCTATAAAATGAATTGGAGAAGTGTTTGCTGTCTTCTGCTCTTCTGCCTTGTGAAGGACAGCATTCCTCCCCTCCGGAACCCCCATCTTGAAAGAGGAGAGACAGGATCATCACAAGAACCAAACCTGCCAGTGCCTTGATCTTGGGCTTCCCAGACTCCAGAACTGACAGAAGTAAATTTCTGTTCTTTATAAATTACCTAGTCTCGAGCATTTTACTATAGCAGTCCAAGATGAATTAAGATTAGGGTAAATGTTCCAGACAGGGGAATAGCAGAAATGAAGGTTTTTATAAGGCAGGATGCATGATAGGTTCATGGATCAGCCAGGAGCTCAGTTTTATTGAACTAGAAGAAGAGAGGGGGATGTAGAATGCACAAATGTAAGAGAAATAAGAAAGACCACATCACAAAGTTTGTGTGGGTTCTCTAAGCCTTTTATAAAAGTCCATAAGACCATATGTGGAAAAAAAAGAGAAACATTTAAAATTCAATCAACACAAATATTTTTTCCTTAGTATCTATATCTAATTATGCATTATTTCCTAAGCAGGATATACTCTCTTAAATCCACTATTGGCAGAAGTAACCAAAATTATGTTTGGGTTGCTATAATCTTGCATGAAAGTCTACATATCTTGCAAAAATTTCTGTTTATGACATCAGTAATCACAGGGCAGGTGAAATAATCATCTCAACAGAAAGCAAAATAAGCACACAGCTTTATTCCCTTCTGAATTGGACTTTGATATGATTTTGTATTAGATACCATTTTTATTTAAGTTATACTAATTTTAATTTTCAAGTTTTGTGGGTATATAGCAGGTGTGTGTATTTGCAGGGTTCATGAAATGCTTTCATACAGGCACACAATACAAAATAACCTTAACATGGAAAATGAGGTATCCATCCCCTAAGCATTTATCCATTGTGTTACAAACAATCCAATTCTACTCTTTAACTTATTTTTAAATATATAATCAAATTTTTATAGATTATATTCACCCTGTTGTGCTACCAAATACTAGCTCTTATTCATTCTTTTGTGTGTGTGTGTGTGTGCCTGTTGACCATCCCCACTTCTCCTCCTAATCCCTCACTACCCTTCCCAGCCTCTAGTGCTGTTCTCGTGAGTTAACACATTTATTCCCACAATAAGCCTACGAGGAAGATACTATTGTTTTCTTCCATTTTATAATTTTATAGTTGAGAAAAATGAGACACTAAAAACAATTATCAATTTGCTAAAGTTAACACAGGGAGTAAGCAGCAGATCCTGAATTATATCCCTGTCAGCGTGATTCCAGAGCACATGTCCCCTAGTTATCAGGTTATGCCACATCATTTTGAAAACTGGAAGGTTTTTCAAGTATTTTTGAGGTATTTCTGAAAAGTAATCATTACATTGGTTCCAAAAAGAGAAAACTACAATTTAGCTCAAGACAAATAAAAGGGAGATAGAAGGATCCCATATTCACTATGATTAGAGTTAATGGTCACAGGTAAAGAAGACCCAAAGGAATTCACTGGTTACATAATCAGGCAAGTGCTGTTAACTCAGCGAAGCCACTCAGCCACCACTCCTTCTTTTTCTTATAAGAAGAAAAGGCAACTAATACCTTTTGTCCAGGACAAAGCAGTGAACATGGGAGGAGAAGGATATGGCGATAGACCACAAAGTTCACCCCAAACAAAAACTATCACTTATGCCTTTCTCCTACATTTATGCTTTCATACACTCTCGAAGGCAAATCAGTTCAATCTACAATTATCCAATGTTTAAAAACAACAGCACCACGAAAATTCTCAAACTCAATGGATAGGAAAAAATATAATACATAAGACCACGGAATTATAGCACAAGCAAAAGATTTTAAAAGAGCTAAAATTATGTTTTCAGATATTTAAGAGGCTGATCATATCTATAAGATGGGAACTAGACTTTGCAGAAATAAGACAAAAGGAAATACTGGAAATGAAACACATAATTGCTGCAATTTAAAACTCAATAGGCCAGGCATGATAGCTCATACCTGTAATCCTAGTACTTTGGGAGGCTGAGGCAGAAGTGTTGCTTGAGGTCAGGAGTTCAAGACTAGCCAGGGCAACATAGGGAGACCCCATTTCTACAAAAATAATTTAGAAAAACTAGCCAGGCATGGTGGCATGCACTTTTAGTCCTAGCTATTTGTGAGGCTATATGTAGGAAGATTGCATGAGCTTAGGAACTTGAGATTACAGTGAGCTGTGATCATGCCACTGTACTCCAGCCAGGGCAACACAGAAAGACCCTGTCTCAAAAAAAAAAAAAAAAAAACAAAAAACAAAAAACAAAACCATAAAAATAAAAAATTAAAGAAAACTCAATAACTATGCTGGATGACCAGATGGACAACGTTGATGAGCAAATTAGGAAGCTGAAGGAGGAAGCAACATTATTGTTCCAGAGTGCTAAAGGGTAGAGAAAAAGGTGTAGAAATGAAGAACTGACCCAGAGGACACACTGTCTAAGAGGAGTATGAGAGTTAGCTAAAAGAAACAATGGGCAGAAAGATTTTTTAAAATACCATAAACACTAATAACAACAACATTTAATATAGTGAAAGCCAATATTCACTGAACAGCTACTTTATTGTGATCATCCATGTTCTAAAGGCTTTGCAGCTATGGCCTTAGTTACTACTCCACTCTCATGTGAGGGATATTCAAGTATTATATCTATTTTACACATGAGAAAACTGATATATTTGAACCTGGAAAAGAAAATCTCCAACATATGAAGAGAGATAAGCTTTTTATACTGGAAAGATCAATCAATTTTATCAAAAGAGAAGTGAAAACAATGCTACATCTGGTCATGGTTAATTAAAACATGGAATGAGTATTATACCCAATACTGCCTTAGTAAGTGCATTTGATATAGTGGAATATTAGAGAGCCATGAAAAAAATGATGTGCTTTGATGGGGGATAAATTCTAGTCAGTCATTAATGAAAAAGGAAAACTCTAGAAAAGAGAGACTAAATATGCTTTATATAAAATAAAAGTGCACACATATATGCACAGATGAATGGAAATTAAAAGTATTAGAAAACTATCAGTACAAAGTGTTTACATTCAGGTAGAGAAGAAAAATAAAGGTTGAAGGGAAAGTGAAAAGGGATTTTTAAATTTCATTCTATGTGCTTCTGCTGTAAGATTTGATAACAATAACATATTAATCAACATACAAGTTAAAATATAGAATATATGGCTGGGCACAGTGACATGTGCCATTGTCC
Organism: Piliocolobus tephrosceles; assembly: GCF_002776525.5. Classification (NCBI taxonomy): domain Eukaryota; kingdom Metazoa; phylum Chordata; class Mammalia; order Primates; family Cercopithecidae; genus Piliocolobus; species Piliocolobus tephrosceles. The sequence goes on along the minus strand of NC_045446.1, from coordinate 23,441,208 downwards.
CAGCTACCAGGGGGACTGAGATGAGAAAATGACTTCATGCCAGGAGATCAAGGCTGTAGTGCACCATGATCATATATACATATACACACACACACACACACACTATATATATATATATATATATATATATGTATGTGTATATATATATGTATGTATATAAATACATGGAAGTAAGATCCTTGTGTACATTTTACCACTAGAAATTTTTACCGATTTTGTCAAAATTCTTAGCAATTTGAATTTGAAAATTTTATCCTGAATATAAGTTGCTGATCTTAAGAACAATGGCCACACATCCAAACAGGGATACATGAATAATCTCGAATTAGTCTTAAAAAGCTTGGAAAGATGTGAATTGGGATGTATGTCTTTATTCATTTATTTAATTAACAATCTTGAGTACGGTGCAGGTGGCTGGCTACACAAGAATAAATTAAAAAATAATGATAGGTAATATTTGTCCTTTCAGAATTCATTGTCTAGCCAAGGATACAGACACTCAAATGACTATTGTACAATTTGTTAAGTGCTAAGGAAGTTTGTACATATTGCTATGAAAACCCAGAGAAGGAAATTCTCACAGTAGTGAGATATTAAGGGCCTGAAACAAAGAAAGGAACACTATATTTATGAAGAAAAGTTCTGTTTTCTTTTTCAGAAAGAACACAATACACTTATTGAGATAAAGGAACTACAAGCATATTTATTTTGGCTTTCGAGGAATGGCAAAAATTGATAATTTACTTTAGACATAATGTTCTTGTGTGCTGTAGGTCATCTAAACAGAGCAGCAGTCCTGTAGAAGACTAATAAACCATGTGTTTCCTATTTCTGTATTAAAGACTCAAGAAAAACAAATGCCCATGATAATTACAATCAAGAAATAGTTTATTCCATGTAACCTAGTGTGCTTTTTAAGATGAGACTTCCTAAAAAGACATTCCGTGGTTAATATCGAATTGCTATGTCCCATATGTCCTGCTTACATATATACAATGAATATTAACAAAGCAAAGAACATGAGAAATACTGTCAAAGAAATTTGCCTAAATGATTTAATCACAAAGTGCCTCCTGCTTATTTCTGTTTTCCTGAGTAATGTTACATCCTGTAGAGAGCTTTGAAAACAACGTCATAACATTCATCTTTACACATATGCTATGTAATATTCTCTTAAGTGCATAGTATTAAATCCAAATGCTTACCAGGACCTTTGCCTGGTCTTGGAGGCACACTGATATTAAGTACCTCTTCTGTCTTCACAAGACTCCTACAGGCATCTTTATGAAACTTAGAGATGCCAGATACCCTTTAATTAGAGTACATGTCATGGACACTTAGAGTGACCTATGAAAAATTCTAACTGCTACTGTTGACTGAAATCCTAGGTCAAAAACTGATTCTTGCATTGCATTGCTGGCTCTGCCAAAAACTCTTGTTTTACGTTGAGTCTAATACAGTTTATCTTAAGTGCATGTAAAATAAAAAAAAAAAAAAAAAACTGGTATCCTTTTATTTTCATCAGGGTATGATTGTACATGATCAATTGACCATTTAAATTACAGTGTAAAGTTGTCTAACTCATTCAACCCACCAGGGCTGCCTGAGTTCTAGAGAGATAATGAGTAATAACACCTCTAGGTAGTCGCATCAATGGGACATTCATCCAGGAAAAAAAGGCATGGATTTTATTTTGTACATATATGTACAAATGTAATGTATTTTATTAACAACCTTGATTTATTGTGGAAGGGAATGCTTTTTACCCACTCTTAATATTTATTTCTCTAGGATTGGAATTAATTAGGTCTATAGTCTTGGCTTATCTGGCCCCATGTATCTACTCTGCACCTTACGAGGTAGGAAATTTTTCTGATTGCTAAATTCAGAAGAAATACAATGTTTCTTCTTTTCCCCAGGTAGCATGTCCCCTTTTGCAGTTCTTTGCTGGAACTCTTCCCCATCCACCATTGCCTTTGATTGGACAATAAGTCTGTCCAAGGCGGGGTTCACAGTTAGCATGTCTATTTGACTCTAGGACTAAGCTATGTCACCTATCTTGCCTTTATCACCAATAAAGACAATACATTATTCTCCCTAATACCTTAATATTTTCTCTTACTTCTGACTTATTTCCAATGAATTCAGAACCTTGGCAGAGAAGATGGATATTATTTACTGAACTTGCTCAGTGATACCCGTAATTTCAGAACAGCTATGCATCATTTAATGACAGTGATACATTCTGAGAAGCTCATTGCTAGGCGATTTCTTCATTGTGCAAAAATCATAGGATGTATTCACACAAACCCAGATGCCATATCCTACTATATGCCTAGGCTATATGGTATAGCCTATTACTCCTCAGGCTACAAACCTGTACAGCATGTTATTGTATTAATACTGTAGGCAAGTAACACGATGACAATTATTCGTGTACCTAAAAATATGTAAACATAAAAGGCACAGTAAAAATATAGTATAAAAGATAAAAAATGGTACAACTGTATCAGGTACTTTCCATGAATGGAGCCTGCAGGACTGAAAGTTGCTTGGGGAGAGCCAGTGAATGAGTAGTGGTGAATGCGAAGGCCTGGGACGTTATTGTACACTACTATAGACTTCGTGAACACTGTGCACTTAAGCTACACTAAATTTATTAAAAAACATCATTTCTTCAAAAACTAATTAACCTCAGTGATATGGTTTGGCACTGTGTCCCCACCCAAATCTCATCTGGAATTGTACTTGCATAATCCCACATGTTATGGGATAAACCAGGTGGGAGATAATTTGAATCATGGGGGCAGTTTCTCCCATATTGTTCTTGTGGTAGTGAGTAAATCTCACAATATCTGCTGATTTTATCAGAAGTATCTGTTTTTGCATCTTCCTCATTTTCTCTTGCTGCCATCATGTAAGAAGTGCCTTTCACCTCCCTCCATGATTCTGAGGTCTCCCATCCTCACAATTTAATTAAAACTGTAAGTCCAATTAAACCTCTTTTTCTTCCCAGTCCCAGGTATGTCTTTATTAGCAGCATGAAAACGGACTAATAAACTTAGTTTACTGTAACTTTTTTTTTTTTCAGACAGGGTCTCGCTCTGTCACCCAGGCTGAAGTGCAGTGATGCAAACTCTGCTGACTGCAGCCTCTGCCTCCTGGGTTCAAATGATTCCCCTGCCTTAGTCTCCTGAGTAGCTGGGATTACAGGTGCCTTCCACCATGCCCAACTTAATTTTTGTATTTACAGTAGAGACGGGGTTTCTCCATGTTGGCCAGGCTGGTATCAAATTCCTGACCTCAAATAATTTGTTTACCTCGGCCTCTCAAAGTGCTGGGATTACAGGCATGAGCCACCACGCCTGGCAAGTTTACTGTAACATTTTTATTTTAAAAACTTTTTTTTTTCTTGAGACAGAGTCTCTCTCTGTTGCCCAGGCTGGAGTGCAGTGGCGTGTTTTTGGCTCACTGCAAGCTCCGCCTCCCAGGTTCAAGCAATTCTCTTGCCTCAGCTTCGTGAGTAGCTGGGATTACAGGTGACCACCACCACACCCAGATAATTTTTATATTTTTAGTAGAGACAGGGTTTCACCATGTTGGCCAGGCTGGTCTCGAACTCTTGACCTCAGGTGATCCACCTGCCTTGGCCTCCCAAAGTGTTGGGATAACAGGTGTGAGACACTGTGCCTGGTTGCTACTTTAAAAATTTTTTTATTTGTATTTTTAATTGTTGTGGATATATAATAGTTGTACATATTTATGGGATACATCTGATATTTTGATACAAGCCTATAGTGTGTAATGATCAAATCAAAGTAATAGAGATAGCCATCACCTCAAACATTTATCATTTATTTAACTCTACGACTCTTTTCTAATAACATTTATTTGAGAATAAACCCACTGTATCACTGTACAAAGAACATTTTCTTTATATCCTTATTACATACTTCTTTTTGTACTTTTACCTTTTTTATTTTTTTACATTAAAACTTTTTGTTAACTAAGACACAACACATACAATATTAGCCTAGGTTGACAGAGAGTCAGGGTCGTAAACATCACAGTCTTCCACTTCCACATCTTGTTCCACTAGAAGGTCTTCAGGGACAATAATAAGCATGAAGCCATTGCCTCTAGGATAACAATGCCTTCTCTTCAGCACCTCCTGAGGAACCTGCTTGAGGCTGTTTTATAGTTATCATTTTTACATAAGTAGAAGGAAAACACTCTAAAATAATAATAAAAAGAATAGAATAGTAAACATATAAACCAATAATATTTACTATCATTCTCAAGTATTATATATTATACATAACTGTATGTGATGCACTTCTATATGACTGGCAATACAGCAGGATTCTTGACCACAAACACCCGAGTCATGTATTACACTATGATATTAGGACAGCTATGAGGTCACTGAGTGATAGGGATTTTTCAACTCCACTATAATTGTTGGGAAAAGCAGAGTGTTGGGAGAAGCTGAGGCAGGGCTTGCATGTCTGACATAATGTAAAAGAGTCTTGGAACATGTCTAAGATCCAGGGTCTAAAATCCCTTGTGGCCTTTGGAACACCAATCTCTGTGCTAAAGGGTGGAAGACTGCCCTGACACACCATAATCTAAGCCCAGGGCATAAAAGCCCTCATGGCTTAGATAGAATCCAGGGCTCGTGGCTCTGGAATGTGTCTAGACTTGCTGGCTCCTTGTTCCTTGCTCTCCCAGGATTGGTTGTATCTTGGGTTAAAAGAACCTGCTCTCCATTATCTCAAGTAGCAGAGCAAATGCTAAACCATCACAGCTGTAAATCATGTGCTTAATGTAACATGGCTTTTTGACTGCCACATTCTCACCACCTATTTCTTTTTTGGATTACCAATAAATAACACAGGCTCCCAGAGCTTGGGGCCTTCACAGACTCCACAATTGCGATGGCCCCCTGGTCCCACCTTTCTCTCTCAAACTGTCTTTTTCTCAATCCTTGGACTCCGCCAGACTTCATTGCCCCCATGACCTGGTGTTGGGTCTGATCACCCCAACAATAATGGTATGGGATCACCATCATATATGAGATCCATTGTTGACCGAAATGTCATTATGTGGTTTATGATGGTTATGATTCAGGGATGTTGTTCTGTGAGGGATTTCACAGAGTTTTCTCTCAGAAAACTCAAATATTTGAGTAGATATGAGAACTGACATTTCCTTTCTGCCAAGTAACACCCTCAGTATATTACACACACCATCTTATTTAATCCTCATAACCTATAGATGAGGTAAAAATTGCTAATCTTACCACTTCCAGAGAACCTGAGGCTCAGAAAGTTTCAATAATCTATACAATGTCAGGTAGCTTCTAAACTCCTCACTCCACTATGCAGGTAAGTTTATTATATAAAATTTCTACAGAAGCTAAATTATGCACCATCTCTCCTCATAATGTTTAACCCAGCACAATTCAGCTCAAACCTGTAGGAGAATGAATATCTTCTAGTTTGTAAAAACTTAAAAAGGGGCCGGGCATGGTGGCTCAGACCTGTAATCCCAGCACTTTGGGAGTCCAAGGGCGGGTGGATCACCTGAGGTCAGGAGTTCAACACAAGACTGGCCAAGGTGGCGAAACCCCATATCTACTAAAAATACAAAAAAATAGCTGGGCATGGTGGTGGGTGCCTGTAATCCTAGCTACTCAGGAGGCTGCACCAGGAGAATCACTTGAACCCAGGAGGCAGAGGTTGCAGTGAGTCGAGATCATGCACTCTAGCCTCAGCAACAAGAGCGAAATCCATCTCAAAAAAAGGCGGGGGGGTCCCAAAATCTCTTGGTGTGTATCCAGTTCTAGCTTTCTCACCTTGGACAAATGATGTATGGGCTTTAAATCTGTGTTTATGTCAAAAAAAAAAAAAAAAAAAGCATAATGATAGTCTCTATGAAATAAAACAAGATGCTGCATATTAAATTGCATATTAAGTGTTCAGCACAGAGTCCAGCACATAGAAAAGAGTTAACACATCTGTTTGGTCTTCCATGCCTGATAGCACAGCCACACATATTTAACTGTATTTTCTGTAGTCCCTGGAGTAATTTGCATTGCATTGCTGTTCTTCAGTACAAGCAAATGCCTGGTGGAAATACTTTATTTTTCATGTCATTGTTACTGCTTACTCTAACATATATTCCATGACCACAGAACAACATATAGTCAGATCTTAACATTTTATGCTTTAAGATCCAGCCCAAGACATGTGGAATTATAATTAGTGGTAGGATGTGCCTAAATAAAATAAAGATCAGGTTTTTATTTTGATAAATTCACTAACTCAAAACTGTATATAGTTTGTGCCCTCTGTTAGAAACGTTCTCTTGCCTGAGCTCCATCCCCTTTCTCCTGGTTAACTTCTCAGAATGAAAATCCTGAGTGTAGATACAACAGACATGACTACAGTCTTGTGGGGCTGAAGAATTACTCAAGAGACAAGGATTTATATGTGCCACTGTTTCCCTGGGAACAAACACAGCTCTGGAGAAGCGATCAATATTTGTTAAACTGAATTAATTGAATATAGTCCACTTCATGCCAGAGGAATGAAGGCAAACACACACATGTATGATGCTTACCTAATGTGAGGCATTTTACAGACACCATTGCAATTCGTCTTTAACAATGGCATGTGATAACTAGTACTAACACAACCCCTCTCCCCCATAAAAACTGAAGCTTAGAAAGGCTAAACGCCATGCCTAAGGGTTGACTAGTGTTTACTAGCATCAAATACTGAATTCAGAGCTTTGTATGTTTTATTACAATGCCATGAATATTATCACTACATAATGGATACAGCAAAACCAGTGACATACATTTCGCTCAGACAGATAGGTAGAAATATATAGACAGATACAGATGATATTTATTTATTTTCCGGAAAAAAAGTAGATACTAGAACACTTCAATAACAATATCACTCCCAACACTTACTAGATCTTTCATGTAGCACAATGTAGAAGGTTGCTGGCATGCTTGAGTTGAAAACAAAACACTTTCCCAGCACTACAACCTAACACAGAAGGTTAATTCTTCTGCTAATTCCTCTGAGGAGGAGGTGGCTGCTGACAGTGCTTTCCCTCTTGGACCATGACTGTGATGATGCACCTGAACATCCCATTCATTTGGAGAGAGAACACAGGCTGCCTCTGGCTCCAGCAAATCAGCACATTTTATTATCAAAAATTGTAGCAGGAAATGGAAAACATTCACTCTACCACCTAATTCATACCACTCCTCCCTGGGGTGTGTTGACTCTAATCCTTGGTCCAGTTTGCCCGAAACAAATCAAACTGTGAGGAACCACTTCAGCACCTAATCAACTCCACAACTGGAAACACTTTTCTCACACCCACATCTAATTAACAGTAATAATAAAACTAATATGATTATACTGATACTTTGGCCCAAATACAGAAAAGTGTCACCAAATTAAGCAAAGCAGAAGCTTCCCAGTACCTGTCCATCTCTCATCTCAATGACTGCCAATAAAAAAATCATGAACCACGCACTCCCCAGTCATGATGCTCTCCTGCAATGAATTTGCATAATGAATAGCAAAATTGAAATAAACACTAATTATGTACTGAATGGGATGTGGAGAGGTGACTCAAGTAATTTGACTAGCTAATCAACAGGAGATTATTTCTGAGCTATGTCTGTACATACCAGAAATTGACTACCTGATCAAAATGCAAATCAAGTGGTCCAATGGTCAGGACGGTGACCCAGACAGACATAGACATCAGGCCAGCATGGTTCTTTGTTTGATAGTCTATGAATAATATGCTTACATTTTAGCTGTATCTAGCATTCATTGACCGCCTATGAGCCAGGCATACATATCGCAGCTGCAGGGACAAAGCAGGTGACCCAATCTGGATGTTTCTGGTACTGATTATCAAAGGCAGACTGAAAGGGCATGTGGATACTGAATAACCACCAGGCTAGCTACTCTTAGGACTCTGTATAATTTCACAAATTTAATATTTACAATCCTATCTGTTAAAAAAATGATGAGCTAGCTAAAGCACAGAGTTTAATAAACTGGATAACAGCATACAATTGATGAGGAGTGAACTCAAGTGAGAATTGACTCAAGATGTCTCATCCAAAATCCAGGCTCTCCACCATTTAGTTAAATTACCTTTTTCCATCTTTAGGTGATTAAAGCTGAATGAATACAGGGGATACCTACCCCTAGTTTGTTGCAAGAGGACAGCTATCATCTAAGAATTGTTTTCAATCTCTAATCTGTACTTAATGATAACTATAACTTGGGAAACCCTCATCAACCGAACAACTCACATAAGGTGAAGGTAGGATAGGCCTCTGTAGTTGCCTGCCTTTTGATACAGAAATACATGAATCCAAATATCAAGTGCTTGGGAGATAAAGATGCTCAATTATACACCTAAGCTGTTTGGTTTCAGAATTGAAGTGATTAAATAAATACTAAGATTCATTTTCAATTGACTACTTTTCACAGGGGTGGCTCATGGTAAAAGCATCATCAGAAGTACTCTTCAGCGATTGCCTACACCAGGCAATCTGTTTCAGTCAAAATGCCAATGGTCATCATGAAAGTTCAATCACTTCTAACGTCACTACAAATCTCATATTAGTACTGAAGCATATTAATACTGCCCTATGAAACAATGCCCCATGACAGGAGCTTTACATACATAATCGCCATTCTTCACAAGGCGATTGTGAAATAGTAGTATTAGTCTACTTTACAAACAAGAAAATGAACTCTGAGATTTTAACTAACTTTCTCAGCATTACACAAAATATTTTTTAAGAGCTACAGTTCAAAACCAGATTGTCTTTGAAGTTCTTCAATCTCCCTCAAAAGGGTTTCAAGGTCTGTTTATAAATATTTTCACAACACTTCCTAGATTTAGAGAATATAATGTTTTCAAAACATTCCTTATGCCATTTCTTATTTATTCTTTTACAATTTTTTTCAGCATTGATGATAAGCAATTAAAAAGAAAGTCTCAAAGTGTTACCTAGAAAACTGCTACTGAGTCTGCTTTTTCTTCAAAGAATATTTCGTGATTCTTAATTCATTGAGTTAATTCACATGTAATTGTACACCAATCCAGAGGAGCCCACTGGTATCCTGCAGTACCAGGAGCTTGTTGTATGCCCCAATCACTCTTCTAGATTTTATCACATCCACTTCCACATGGTGATTCTATAACTATGCTGGATGGGAAGACATCAATAAAGTCAACACCAGGGGATTATATCATAGAGAAACCGAGTCAGACTCTCCAATTAGAATATTTGGTTGCAAAATATTTTATTTTCCATGATTCTATTTGGTCCATTATAGATAATGCTGAAAAAATCTTTTGGCATGATCTTTTCAATTACAAATAATTGCATTCAATACTGATTGCACTTAAGTTATAACAGTAGATAAGCAAGACCGTGGCCTTCAAGGAGATCCCAGATAGCAACTGAAAAGTAGCAAGCTTTATTATGTTTGTTCTGTGATACAAGCAAGTAAATGCTGCATACTTTCAATTCCCCCTTTCAATTTTATTGTAAGTTTAACACAGGAAAACCATGCTTAGATATTTAATATGAAATAAATCACTGGATAAGATGAAAATGTTTTAAAAATTCCTTTATATGACTAAAATGATAGAAGACTTTTTTGCTTTACTTAAATATGAGATGATTCTGTTCCATGAAAAAGAAGCACATTTACCTTAAAGGGGTATAATTGTTGAAACAATGTGATGAAGAATAAATATAATTTACCTGGGTGAACTCAAGCACTCTCATAACTTCAAATTTTACATACATACTGACTCCTTCACTGATATCAAATCTCAGCTTTTTGGTTTATTTTCCAAAACTATCAACATAGACTAGATATTTTTACTTACATGACGTGCAAGTAGGTTAAACTTCTCATAGCAAAATTTCCAGATGAAATTGCAAAATAATATTCCTTACCAAGATTCAAGTTGGTTGGTTTACTTAACTACAATTAGCAGGTGACCCAATCTGGATGCTTCTGGTCCTGATTATGACAAGCAGACTGAAAAGTCATGTAGATACTGAATGACCACCAGGCCAGCTGCTGGGAAAAACAGTTATGGCATCTCACTTCATTATGTCTGTTTCTGGTTAATATTCTCCTGAGGTTTAATAAGCTGCTTTCTTATTACCTAAAACTCTTCCAGATCTTCCACATAGAAGGTAAAAGGCAAATGATGATCCAACAACAGAGACAAGATATGAGCATGTGTGATTATTTTGAGATGACTCAAATTAACCTAGTGTTAACAAAGGGTGGTGGAGGGAGACCTGGTTGACAGACTTACTTGCTTTTCTGAAACTTAATTTGAAAAAACATTCAATGTGTCAAGCTACAAGAAAGAGAGCAATTTTACATTCTTAATCAATAAAGTCTGAATGCCATCAATTCGATATTCATGACAAGAAATAAAATTGCTGCCACATCTTAAATTATATAGCCCTAAAAAGCCTATATTGTTCTGCAATTTGCTTTCCTGACCTTTGTATACTGCAAGGCCATATGCTTTTGAAGAAGTTGCTAATTCTACTAGACTCACTGGTCTCCCAGGGAACAATCACAAAGCCATTCTGAGGTTCTTGCCTATTCCTTTCCTCCAAAGGTCACCTCTCCAAAGAGTCCTTCCCTGATAAGACTCAGTGCCTAGCACATCTATCCTTTGGTCTCTGTACTGTTCCTTTTATATGCTCACACAGTCTTTGTAGTTTTATTACTTCTCAGCTCTTACACTATTACTTTTTCATTCATGGATTATTCCAAATTGATATCATTAAAATTCCTGTCCTCCAACCAGAAGCTAAACATCATGCCTATGGGAAATACCCTTTAAACATTTTTTATCAATTTATTCCTTGTACTTAACACAATAAATAGAACATAAGTATTTTTAAAACTTTACTGAATAAGTGATTAATGCAATTGATAATTTCTATCATTATGTGCTACAGTCTAAGAAAATTAAGAATTCTTAATGTAGTAAAGTTACAAAATTATAGAATACAGAAATGGAAGGGGCCTTAGATATTGTTTATTCCAACTTTTCTACTTTATAGATAAGGAGACTGAGGCTAAAATTCTGAGATGGGTCCAGAAACCCAAGCTTCCCCAGTTAGTTAGTGACAGAAGCTAGGTATTTGGAATCCATCGCCAATAGAGTTTCTAAAAAATTGTTGATAGGTCTGAAAAAGAGGTGGTTCCTACAACTTCTGCAGGCCATTCTCCAAAATAGTCTCCTAGACACCATTTTAAATTTATTACAAATGATCCAGTCAGGCCAATTAGAAAAACCAATTATTTACATGAGAAGTGTTGAAAATGCAAATTAATTACAAAGAGGCTTCTCCTTTAGTGTATTATGATTGGCTAGTACTAACCTGCAGCTCTTTGTGAACTAGCTAACATGAATAACTGAAAATGTAAAAGTTGTAGATTCAAAACTACCAATTTTCTCAATCCCTTCTCTGTAGGGAGGGGATCAACTTAAGTTTAAATTAAAGCTAACCTGAAATTCTGTTGAACATTAACATTTCCTGCCTCTTTACTTATCATTCTTTGATATTCACGCTAGCCATTAGCCCTATTGAATGACTGACTCTTTGCAATCCTCAGAACGGGCCCAGCCATATCTATTTCATTTCAGATGTTTTGCAAATGCTGTTGCTCTTACTTCAAATGAGTTTGTTTCCTTATTGGTCTAGGTAGCTCATACTTATCCTTCAAAATCCAAGTTGAAAATCATTCTGGAGCAAAGAGCCTCTGGCTTTCTCAAGACAGAATTCATGTCTCCCTCCATTGACATCATAGCCTACATTCTTTTCTTCCAATATTCCTTTGTAACCTTGTCGCTCATCTGCCACCCCACCTCCCTAGAGACAGTTAGAAACTACAGATCTTTGTCCTATTTAATCTCTCTAACTTCAGTGCATGACTCAGTGTTAAATGTTTATATTTTTATTTAAAAAGTATGCCCAAGGACTTTTAATAGTCCTAAAATGAACAAAATAAATATAAACAAATAACAAAATATTTATTCTCAGAAAATATGCAAAGTTTAAAAGTTATAGTGTTTGAGATAAGTGTTTATCAGAAATCACAAGCCTCTGCATTCCCAAATACATATAAATTGTGCATCATGATGAGTGATCATTAATTTGTCAACTATAGGATATCTAATCATATCAATATAATTTATTCTACAACAGATAACCAATGAACTCATATTGCCTATTTTGTGATACCTATGCTAGGCACAGAAAAAAAAAATAGTTTTGAATGATCAGGCAAATAAACTGATCATAACAGCAGCATCGTAATTGAACTCATTTGTGTATTAAGCTTATGAAGTCATTTATGTAGGAGTTATGCAATATGATTAAGCTTATCACTTAAGATCCCTACAAAATAATTAAATAGAGAGAACAGTTTATCTCCAGCTAAAATTTTAGACTTTATTTCTGATTATTGTTTCAAAGAACAGAATAAAATAAAGATGCAAATGCTTCCTCTTGCAGAGGCCACAGATCTTAAAAATAATGGATTATGAAGTCTTCTGTACATGGAGAATGAATATATAATTTATATTATAACTGATTCAGCCTTTGGTGTAAGAAAATAATCAATAAAAATGTAAGTCATATTTTGGACTCCCCAATTCAGTGTTTATTGTCTGGAATCAAATCTGCTTGGATTTTTTTTTTTTTTAATTCTGCTCTGTTTTCCAGAATTATGTGCTATTGCAATGTTCTGTCATCGGGTATTTACCAATTAACCAGCATCATCCTGTGACATGTGCAACTGCATTTTGAACACACGCTTTCAGTGTGATCTCATCTAGAATTTTGGTTTAAATGATCAACTATATACTAATATTTCACATGTCCATACCTTTGACTCAGAACTCTTTCTGAGCCCTAATTTGTTAAAAAAAAAAAAAAAAAAAAAAACTGTCTACCTATACCTAGACTTAGATTTTGGAAAAGCACCTCAAACCCAACATTTCTAAAACTAAACTAATTTTCTTTCATAGTCTTAATGACAATATTCTCACTTTAATATTCTATATCCTGCTGAATTCATGCCACAAACCAGAGCATTTAATTAATGCCTTTAATTAATTGAATTAATCAATTGAATTAATGCCTTTTCTTTTCGTTCACACCCTTATATCCTATCAGTTATCAGGTTGTTTTGGTTCTGCTGATCAAATACATTTTGAATCTGCACATTTTTTCTTCCTATTCCCGCTATGAATGCCTGTGTTCCTGCTCCCAGCCACCATTCTCCCATTTGATATTTATAAAAATTACCTGTGATTCCTGCAACTTCTCTCAGTTAGATTACTCCAGCAGCCTTGAAACTGGCCTCCAGGCTTCTGGTTTTTCTGATTCCAACCCAATTTTTTCACAGCAACCAATATAGTCTATCAAAAAGTCATTTTACTATTTTATGTACCTATTGATTATTTTTGTCATTCCTGAGAGTCAAGCTTATTCTGCAGGAGGAAACAATTACCAAATGTGAATGGCTTAAACAAATAAAATAGCATTTTTACATGCAAACTACATGTCTAAAGTAGTTCAGCAGGTGGCTCTGATTATTATTGTCATTCAAGGATCCAGGCTGTTGGAACTTCAGTGATCAGATCACCGAATCCTTGCAGCAGTAGGGAGGAATGTAATAGTGGCTTGTAAGGGTTCTGCCTGGATGTAAAACATGTCACTTCCACCTACATTTAGTCAACCAGAGCAATTCAATGGCCACCCTTAACTTCAAGAGGGTGGATAAATTCAACCTTACTATATGCTGGAAAGAGAAGCAGACTATTTGTGAATGACATAAAGGACTACTACAGCTTTGCATTACTGTAGCAGTAAAATGTTTATTTCAACACAGTTCTGAAGTTCCAGAGTTCCCTCTGCAGCTTCTCTTCCTGACACTCTTTGACTTTTTACCCAAAGTCCTCAAGATACTATTCTTCCTGCAATCCCTTGAATACAGAACACTCATTATCCTACATGTTCTCTTTCAGTCTCGATCTCCTTTCCTCTTCTCAGCCTCGCTAGCTCTTACTTTCCATTCCAGTTTCAGTATAAGAAGCATTTGTACCAGTAGAACTTTTGTTATTCCCTTTTACTCTGAAGTACTCATTCTATACATTCCCAGACTATAATAGAATATTCTTTTCACAGTTTACTGCACCTTTAACTGTCCATCTTTGCCAACTAAAAGTAAGAGTCATTATAGCAGTGACTGCATGTGTATAACTGGATTCTATTGCATTCTTATAGCCTGCCCAAAAACCTGACACAAGGTAAGCATTTATTAAATATTTATTGAACAAATATGTTATTTCCTCCCCAGTTAATTTATTTTTAAAACCTGGTTCATTTTAGTAGACTCATGGAAGAGCCCAAGACTAAGTATATTGGGAATATCTGAACCCAAAAAGAGCTTTTTCTAAGCCTTTATAAGAATATAAGAAGGAGAACCATCTAAAGATAATACTCTTTAAAATTTAAAGAGTGATTAAACAGATTCCTTTCTCCTATCTTTTATAATGATTCCCAGTTATTTTGCATATAATGTGGTTTATCATAGTGTTCATTCATCAATCCTGCATCCATTCATTCAACAAATTTATTGCATAACTATCAAATGTCAGGTGTAATTCTAGATATGGTATATACAGCAGTGAATAAATACTGGCCAAATCCCAGCTCTTATACTTTAGAGAAGAAATTGACAGTAAATAAGAAATAAGTAATATTTACACTATGTCTAATAGTTATAAATTCTGTGAAGATAAAGTAAGTGAAGAATGGAGCTAGGAGATGCTAGGGTCTAGGAGTAGGAATTAAGTTTTACAAAGAACAGTCTTTGGAGGCCAAGGCGGATGGATTGCCTGAGCTCAGGTATTCAAGACCAGACTGGGCAACATGGTGAAACTCTGTCTCTACTAAAATACGAAAGAAATTAACCGGGTGTGGTGGCATGTGCCTGTAGTCCTAGCTACTCGGGAGGCTGAGGCAGGAGAATTGTTTGAACCCAGGAGGCAGAGGTTGCAGTGAGCTGAGATTGTGCCACCAGTCTGGGCGACAGAGCAAGACTCCATCTCTACAAAACAAAACAAAAAAACCTAAGAACAGTCAAGGGAGACTCCACTACCAACTGATCCAGGACCTGAAGAAGGAGATGGAGTGAGCTACTATATCTTGGGGAAGAGGTTTTACCTAAAGGGAACAGAAATGCAAGGTCCCTAAGGAGTGGGTATGCCTGTTATAGTTGACTTATAACAGAGGATGGTGTGGCTGGATAAGAGAGACTGAAGACTGAGTGGTACAAGAAAAGTGTGTGTTCATCAAAGGGGATTAACCTGGTAGAAAACTGCAAATGGTAGTTATAGGGAAGCATTTTTGTTGACCAACCTGTCTTAGGTTACTTAAGATACAAATTTGCCTTTTTTGGAAGGAAAATGGAGATATTACTTTTCCTACTCATGAGTACTGAGAGTCCAAGTTGGTTTTCATTTCAATACCTCTAGGGAAGACGTTGATATAACTCCAACTGGCCTGCAGAGGTCTTCGTATGATCACAACTGGAATAACAATATATTGGAAATCAATGATCTATTATCTCACCTATCTGCCTATGTGCTCCTCCCTTTCCACCTTCAACACTGTATGGATACCTTGATACTTAAGTGAATAATATTCAGAATCAGGGCCTTAATTTGGATGAGTCAATTCACTAATGATATGAAATGTTGACGCCCCTGCAATCAGAAGTAGGTTACATCCCAAGCCTTCACACTCAAACTAGAAATTCTAATTTAAGCACAACAGTAATGACTTCCATTTATATAGTCATATTTCTCCAGAAGTATTCCAAAGTGCCTTAACAATTATATATAGGCAATCACATCGCCCACCACTAAAACACAGTCATGTCTAGAGGGAAAATGCAGTAACTGTTTAATAACAAACAGTAACATAACAAGAAGTAAAGATAAACACTTTAACAAATCCCACAGTCAAGTGTGAGGGGTGGAGAAGAGGTCCAACTAAGAAGCCAGAGGTACCTCAACTTGGAAAAAAGCCAAGATACCCTGGTTAAAACGCGTATTTCTATATAACATGTCACCTCCTATTTAGTGCATGAGAGGGTTCAGTATAAACATCCCTAGGGTCTCCCAAGCCCATTACATCATTAAAGCATAAATGTAGAAACCAGTTACCATATGTTGGTCTATTGAATGAGAATATTTTCTAGATATAATCCAACATGCTTTTACTGTTTACTCCAAACTTTCCCTATGAGTGAGTGAAACTGATTCAAATATTCTTTGATAATGCAGGACAACCACAGACTAAATCCACTGTTTCTCAAATGCTTACCCATAAGACAGCTGTCTTAAATTCACCAAGGTAGCTTAATAAAAGTCCAGATCCATGGGATTTATGCCAGACTTCCTATGTTTTTTTTGTTTGTTTGTTTGTTTGTTTTTTGTTTTTTGTCTTTTTGAGATTGGTTCTTTCTTTGACACCCGGTATGATGTGATCATGTAATCATAGCTCACTGCAGCCTCAAACTCCTAGGCTTAAGTGATCCTCCTGCCTCAGCCTCCTGAGTAGCTGGGACTATAGGTGTGCACCACCAGGTCTGGGTAATTTTTGTACTTTTTTTTGTAGAAACAAGGTCTTCCATATTGACCAGGCCAGTCTCAAACTCCTGGCCTCAAGCAAACTGCCCATCTCAGCCTCCCAAAATGCTGAATTTGTAGGCATGAACCATGATGCCTAGGCCCAGACTTTCTAAATTGGATTATTTAAAGGTGATACCCAGGAATCTGTTTGTTTGTTTTTTTTTTTTTTGAGACGGAGTCTAGCTCTGTCCCCCAGGCTGCAGTGCAGTAGCACGATCTCAGCTCACTGCAACTTCAGCCTCCCGGATTCAAGCAACTCTCTGCCTTAACCTCCCAAGTAGCTGGGATTACAGGTGCCCACCACCACGCCCAGATAATTTTTGCATTTTTAATACAGACGGGGTTGCATCATCTTGGCCAGGCTGGCCTTGAACTCCTGACCTCATGATCCACCCACTTCAGCCTCCCAAAGTGCTAGGATTACAAGCCTGAGCCACTGTGTCTGGCCAAGAATCTGTTTTTTCATATGGTTTATAAGTAATTTGCATGGTTCTGTATTGGCAGATTTGGATAGCACTGGTGCAGCTAGATTAAAAAGTGAATTAATAGCTATGGGAAATATGAGAAATGGATAATAAAGAATGAGAGAAATAAAACATACATTTAGAAAAGGAAGCAAAAGGAAGCAATCCTCAAGCCTCTTTTTTTTTTTTTTTTTTTTTTTTTTAAATAAGATAGCTGTGGTTAGGTCCTTGAAATCTAGTTCCCTGTGAGCTAAAAAGCAATCAGGGCAAAATTCAGACTTTGAAGATGGAAGAGATTTTAGAAGTTATGTAATGTAACACTCAGTTTACCAAGTTAGAAACTGAGGATGGAGAGGTCATGTGACTAAGGCTATAATGGCAGTATTGGATACTTTCTAACAGCTTTTCCATCAAGGCCAAACCTATCTGGCCTGAGGGCCTGATCTGGAAGCCAATTTGACTGTGGCTGCCTTCAGTAGTTTTCTGACTTTCTTCTCATTAACTATCTAATTCACCTCAACAACAGTTACATGCCTCTACTTTCCTAGTATTTTATTTCCTTTCTCCACTGACTCTTTTCTCACATTCACCAAAATCGGACACACTTAGTCTTTGGTTTACTTAACATTGTTTTCAGCAACAATTACAAACCATTTTTGAGTTCTCACTAAGATAGAAAGTCAAAGCTAGATAGTAGGTATACAAATGTTTCCCACAACACAGAGTGTAAACTTCTGAAATCTGAACTACTAAGTAAGCTCTAGTCACAACTTTGACATTAATTGGCTTTATAGCATAGATACCAGCCATTCATGTACCTATTTATTGAGTATCTTCTATATGATTGGAATATCAAATTGAGGATCTTGTATATGATTGAAATTGCCAGGTATTGACGAAAACACAGCCATGTTTTCTCCCACCTAGACATCAGGGTCAATAAAAAGACAGCCAATAAACAATTACATTAATCCCTATGGTAAGAGCCATATAGTCAATGTAAGGGCTGCTGTGGGACAGGCACCCTATATAGGACAGGCAGGCATACAGAACCTAGTAGGGGTTTCAAGAAAAACTTCTTCAAGCAGTTGACATGAAAGAGAAAATCTAAGAGTTGAGTAGGAATTAGGCAAAGAGAGAATGTGAAAAATGTTTCAGATAGATCTAAAAACACAAGCAAACTTCCTGAAATGGAAAAGCAGCTAAAAGGTCAACGTGACTAGAGCAAGGAGAGACAGAGTAAGAAGGCAGAAAATAAACTCAGAAAAGAAAGCAGCCAGATCACAATATTGTGCAGTAATTGCTGAGTAACTTGGAGATAATCCAACCTGCCACCAGGTTATTGTTTGCATCCAGTGAGGTATTTCTTGTGAGAGGATAAAATAACAGTAATTTTAGCAGCTGTGCAAAAAAAGGCATTGTAAAAAATTTAAGAGATTTTATAAATAAACTTGCTGTTTCTCCCTCCCCCTAGAGAAAAGAACTTTAATCCAGAGGTCTCCAGCAGTAAAAAAGATTAACTAACTCACATTTAAAACAAACGAGAGTGAGAGATCATCTGCTTCCCCTTTCCCCTTGCAAAGAAATCAGGGGCAGAATTTTAATGTGTGTGTGTGTGTGTGTGCGCGCGCGCATGCACATGCTTGACTTACTATGTCATTTACCAAGTCTTTAAAATGACTACCCAATACTCATGGTGCAGTACTGCTACCCTGAGTAAAGTCACTCAAGGGCTGAGTTGGTGTCTCATGGTATTGCATCACCATTTTCCGCATTATACAAGAGACAAGGCCCAGATACAGATCTCTGTCCTGTTAGCTAATTATTATCATTGTACTAAGACATCTTCTGCTGTCAAAAAATCCCTGCTGCAAAATATCAAAAATGTGGTACAAAAATGACACAGAAATCAACTTCCTGCTTGATACACTAAGAAATGATTTTTAAAAAATGGGTAGATCTTAGCGCACATCCTCATGAGTTGCGAATTCTAGTTAGACATGTATTCATGCAGACTCAGTTACCAGTTCTCATCTTTGGGAGAAGAAAAAAAAGAAAACTTTTAAGAATATTGGTAATTAATCAACTAGAAAATATTAATAGCCACAGAATGAACATTTTTCTTATTCTGTGAGTGAAATAGCATTCCCTTTGCATTCAAAAAGTTTTCCTCTGTGGTTTGGCCACAGGGAAATCAAGACAGTAGGTCTTCTTATCGCCCTTACTGTGATCCTTTAAGTTTCTACCTTACCTTCTCCCCCACAGCCACATACACACAACCTTGCCAAAATGGATATTAGGTTTTGTTCAGGGATTCTTTTTATAAACACTGAATCTGGAGGAAGGAGAATCTGATGCATACTGAAACAGTGATCTCTGGAAAAAATAGATTTTCCAGAGGGGGAAAAATGTCATCCAACACTATATTCTCAATGTTCCTGTTGCCCTGAGCCACGACTGGTCCCATTAAATACTCTCAGAAAACAAATTTCCCTACCCTCAAGAACTAACTGCTGTTATATAGGATCCCCAAGCTCTGCTGAGCTCCTTTAGAAAAGTATTGTTGTTATTACCCTAAAGAGTTAGAAAGAGAGACATCTACCTTATCAATTAAATGGTGAAGATCAATTCCAGACCTTAATGGATATCCTCTGAGTAGTAAGGTAAATTAGTAGTTGAGCAAAAGAGACTCAATTCTTAATACCCACAGCAGCTCAGTTTGAGCCTTGACTCACAAATGAGCTACAGCAATTTCGTCTCCTTTCTCGTCCTTCAAGATCATCTTCCATTAATGAGGTAAATCTATAATACTAACCACCATCACTTTGCTACTTTCCTAATGTTTAAAAGCAAGTCTGATTCTATGTGATTTTTATCTAG
Organism: Piliocolobus tephrosceles; assembly: GCF_002776525.5. Lineage (NCBI taxonomy): Eukaryota > Metazoa > Chordata > Mammalia > Primates > Cercopithecidae > Piliocolobus > Piliocolobus tephrosceles. The sequence goes on along the minus strand of NC_045446.1, from coordinate 23,421,055 downwards.
TTCATAGACTAGCTCATTTAGCATATGCTAATGAATTTCTTTTAAAGAGGATATAAAGAGTCTTTATTTAAATTTGTTTTCCCTTTGAGCTATTACCTGAAAAGCCATTCCAGCAGCCATTAAAACTTGTCAAAGGAGTTTACAGTAATGATTTCAGTATAAGTGCATCCGAATTCACAGACCCAATTGCTTAACATTTACTTTTGATGTATTTATTGTTTATGTATTCTGGGATATTATAACCATTTAATGGTGATGTTAGAAATACTTTTTTAAAGCAACTGTACTCATAGACCAGGGAGATGAAAATAGCATCTGATAGAGAATAAGAGACCTATTGATACCATTTGTACCATCCAGCTGACTCACAATTATCACAATTATTTTGTAAAAGCAACTACTAAAGCAATTTTCAGTTGTGTTCACTCATGTGATTGTACATTCCAGTGAAAATACCTGAAACCAAATGAATCTACAGGAGAAATTATATTAGTGACACAGAAAGTTGAGTATCTCTGAAATTTCAGGCCATATAAAAACTACCAATTTATATCTAACGTATACTATGGATTGAAGAGAAAAATCATCATGTCTTCAAGCTGAAAAACATAGGTTCAAGGTCTGACTCTGTCAAGTCTATAGGTGTACAATCTTGTATAAGCAACTTAATGTTTCTGAACCACAGTTTCCTTCTTGTTATATTATTCATAATAATAATAATCTATTTCATGAATTAAAAATATTATGAAAATGAAAATATATGCTAGGATCTCTAAAAGTCCAAAATCATTTTATATTTTTAACGGAAGAAGGAAGAGAAGTTAGCTGAGTTATTTTTAATACCTCAAAAAATTCCTTGTTATGTACAATGCTGGTAGACCTGTTCAACTATCTAATAATTTCAAAATAGACTTAACAATTCTGACCCCCGTGATGTATTTACATATTATTACTGTATTAGCCTATTTTCATACTGCTGATAAATACATACCCAAGACTGGGCAATTTACAAAAAAAAAGAAAAAAGATAAAAAGGTTTAATGTACTTTGAGTTCCACAAGGCTGGGGAGGCCTCACAATCATGGGGGAAGGCAAGGAGGAGCAAGTTACATCTTACATGGATGCGGACAGGAAGAAAGAGAGAGCTTCTGCAGGGAAACTCCCATTTTTTAAAACCATCAGATGTCATGAGACTTATTCACTATCACAAGAACAACATGGAAAAGACCCACCCCCATGATTTAATTACCCCCACTGGTTCCCTCCCATGACATGTGGGAAATGTGAGAGTTACAATTCAAGATGAGATTTGACTGGGGACACAGTCAAACCATATCATTCTGCACCTGGCCCCTCCCGAATCTCATGTCCTCATATTTCAAAACCAATCATGCCTTCCCAACAGTCCCCCAATGTCTTAACTCATTTCAGCATTAACTCAAAAGTCCACAGTCTAAAGTCTCATCCAAGATGAGGCAAGTCCCTTCTGCCTATAAGCCTGTAAAATCAAAAGCAACTTAGTTACTTCCTACATACAATGGAGGTAAAGGCATTGGGTAAATACAGCCACTCAAAATGGGAGAGATTGGCCAAAACAAAGGGGCTACAGGCCCCAGGCAAGTCTGAAATCCAGCAGGGCAGTCAGATCTTAAAGCTCCAAAATGATCTCCTTTGACTCCATGTCTCACATCCAGGTTATGCTGGTGCAAAAGGTGGGTTCCCAGGGACTTCGGCAGCTCCAACCCTGTGTCTTTGAAGGGTACAGACTCCCCGCTGGCTGCTTTCACAAGCTGGTGTTGAGTGTCTGCTGCTTTTCCAGGCACATGGTGCAAGCTGTCAGTGGATCTAGCATTCTGGGATTTGGAAGACAGTGGCCGTCTTCTCACAGCTACCACTAGGCAGTGCCCCTGTAGGGTCTCTGTGCGGGGGCTCTGACCTCACATTTCCCTTCCACACTGCCCTAGCAGAGGTCCTTCATGAGAGCCCCATCCCTGCGGCACACTTTTATCTGTACATCCAGGTGTTTCCATACATCCTCTGATATCTAGGTGGAGGTTCCCAAACCTCAATTTTTGACTTCTGTGTACCTGCACACTCTACACCACATGGAAGCTGCCAAGGCTTGGGGCTTCCACCCTTTGAAGCAGCAGCCCAAGCTATACCTTGGCCCCTTTTAGCCATGACTGGAGAAGCTGGGACACATGACACCATATTCCTAGGCTGCACACAGCACAGGGTCCCTGAGGCCAGACCACAAAACCATTTTTTCCTCCTAGACCTTTGGGCCTGTGATGGGAGGGGCTGCTGTTAAGACCTCTGACACGCCCTGGAGACTTTTTCCACATTGTCTTGGGAATTAACATTCAGCTCCTCATTACTTACACAGATTTCTGCAGCCAGCTTAAATTTCTCTTCAGAAATTTTTTTTTTCCTGTCACATTCCTCTTTGAAAAACAGTGCAAATTTTTCAAACTTTTATGCTCCACTTCCTTTATAAAACTGAAGGCCTTTAACGGCACCCATGTCACCTGTCACCTCTTGAATGCTTTGCTGCTTAGAAATTTCCTCTGCCAAATACCCTAAATCATCTCTCTCAAGTTCAAAGTTCCACAAATCTCTAGGGCAGGGGCTAAATGACCCCAGTTTATTTGTTAAAACATAACAAGAGTCACTTTTGCTCCAGTTGCCAACAAGTCCCTCAACTTCATCTGAGACCACCTCAGCCCAGACATTATTGTTCATATCAGTATCAGCATTTTTGCCAAAGCCATTCAACAAAGTCTCTAGAAAGTTTCATACTTTCCCACATTTTTCTGTCTTCTTCTAAACCCTCCAAACTGTTCCAATCTCTGCCTGTTACCAAGTTCCAAAGTTGCTTCCACATTTTCGGGTATCTTTGCAGCAATGCCCCACTCTACCGGTACCAATTTACTGTATTAGTCCATTTTCATGCTGCTAATAAATGCATACCTGAGACTGGGCAATTTACAAAAAAAAAAAAAAGGTTTAATGGACTTACAGTTCCACATGGTTGGGGAGGTCTCACAATCATGGTGGAAGACAAAGAGGAGCAAGTCATATCTTACGTGGATGGTGGCAGGCAAAGAGAGAAAGAGAGAGAGAGAGCTTGCACAGGGAAACTACCATTTTTTAAAACCACCAGATCTTGTGAGACTTATTCACTATCACGAGAACAATATGGGAAAGACCTGCTCCCATGATTCAATTATCTCCCACTGGGTCCTTCCCATGACACATAGGAATTGTGGGAGTCACAAGTCAAGATGAGATTTGGGTGGGGACACAGCCAAACCATATCAATTATATACGTGTATTAAAAATTTAATATTATCTATTCAAAAAATAAATAGTAGGGAGTATCAAAGATTATTCTAAGAATTACATTTGAGTTGGTGAGAATCTATTCCCAAAAGGGATAAAATATAAATTATCAATTACTAAAATGATTAGGGTAGAATTAAAGTAGATCAGCGTAGAGAAAAAACAACAAGCGATCCACCCAAAACAAAAATCCAAACTATATAAAGGACTTCAGATAAGACAAAGTATACATCTCTAAAGAAAGGAGAGAAAGAATGGATGATTTCCTAAGTGTTCGTAACGTGTAGAAGCAAGTGAGGAAAGTAAAACAGAAAATCTCCATATAGTTGTATATATAACCTCACCCTATATCAGGTCTGGCAAAAAATATTTAATTTCATATTTCAATGCAGTCAACTGAGAGGGATTTTCCTGGAGGACAGTATTTAGTGGAGAAAAGGTTGCGAAGGGCAGGTAGGAAGGTCACTGTAAAGATTCAGAGCTGTCTGTCATTGAAAGAGACCTACTTACAAAACTTGTATTTGCTATCCTTATATCCTTATTTTTATAATTTCCAAAATAAATGAATATACTGCACTAAACTATATTCATAGAGGTAAACACTTTTCAAATATTTCTAAACTATAGGAAAAAGTCACAAAAGACCATCAGATTTGAATACACAAAAAGGTCTATTATAGCAATGTAAAAACCAAAATTTAAAAAAGAAAAAAGGATGTAAATTAAATTAAAATGTATTAATACCTATATAAAAATTATTCATTTATGTATAATGTAATAATTAAGACTCCAATGGGTATATTAGAAAAGAGTATAAAACACCATAATCCATACAGAGAGGTAAATATAGTAAATAAACATACAGAAAAAATGTTCAGCCTTGCTAATTATAAAAGACAGGGAAATGACATGAATGTAGTATAATATTTTGTGCTGATGAAGGTGTGGTGTCTGATGAAGCCAAATAAAGGAGAAAGACTGAAAAACAGATACAGCTTTTAATTCAGTAAAATCAATAAATGCACAAAAAACTAAGTGTAGCATCAGCACAATAATGAAAAGGAAAATGGAAATTATATATGCCCCAATAGAGAAGTGGTTAAGTACACTGAAGGCAGCAACCAATAAAATATTTTAGAGCCACTAAATATAGCCGCTATGGAAAATATAACAGAGAAAAAAATTTATAACCATATTTCAAGTTAAAATGTAGAATATAACAATGCCCCAAAGTTAATATAAATATATTCAGAAAACGTGAAAGTGAAAGGAATTTAGAAAAATTAAACTTATAATTGGTTCATGGGTTAGGCACTAGGTTTCTTTGTACCTTTTAACTTTCAAATTCCTTAGATATTGATATGTTGTGATTTCACTGTGATAAGGAAACATATTAACAACGTTTTGCACATCTCTCCTGAACACTGGGTAGGAAGTGGGGCAATGAGAGTTAATGTGAAATATACTACCTCGTAATCTTTATTATCAAATAAATGTTCACCCACTATTTATCTAGTAACATCAGGAAGTACTATTAATGGAACAAGAACATAATTTCAACCAAGATCTAAATTATACCCTGAGGGACAGTTACGAGTTCTTTCAAGACATTTCGATAGCGTTTAGGTGGTCACGTGTGCCTTGCTTCCTAAGGATTTTCTATGGCTTTAGCTTACTCTTTCTCAATCTCTTTTAAAATTCACAAAAGTAGTATTTTTCATTCTAGAAAGTATATACGTCTGATAAATTAAAAAGATAATTCTGGAAGAACCCTGATTTTTTAAGTACATACACCTGGGCCCAAACCCAGATCTAAAATGTACAAGCGGAGTGACCTCGGACACATTAATTAAGCTCCCTGATTATAACCATTTTCATCTATGAAATTGCGATAATAGCAGTCATATGGGAGGGGAACAGGGGAAGTACCAGGAAGAGAAGGGCATGGTCCCTGGATAGGTCTCCAACCCCAGGCCTGTGTCCAGGGACCAAGGTGAGGACAGGCACTTCTGTTTTCATGCCCAAATGTTGTATTTCCCAAGACCATCCTGGCCCATCACACCCCCATTCTGTGTCTCTACAAATCCCAAGGGTCTAGTGGGCACGCACACAAGTGTCTGGACGTTGAGAAGAATACACTGGCAGAAGAGGACACAAGCAACTGGAAGTCAAGAAAAACGCACAGGCGAAAGAGCACACCAGCAGACCTGGCAGGCCATAGACCAGCAGAATGACGTGGAGTTTGGCCGGGGTGTTTGGAGGTAAGCCTAGCCACTGAGTGGCCCAACTCCAGGAGAAAACCACCTTCTCACTCCATTCCCCTTCTGGCCTCCCCATCCTCCTTGCTGAGAGCTACCGCTCAATAAAAAACTTGCACTCATTCTCCAAGCCCATGTGTTATCAGATTCTTCCAGTACACCAAGGTAAGAACCCTGGGATACAGAAAGCCCTCTGTCCTTTCAGTAAGGCGGGTGTCTAATAGAGCTGATCAGCACAAGCCACCTACAAATGGCAAAACTAAAAGAGCACCCTGTAACATGCCCACTAGGGCTTCATGAGCTGTGAGGATTCACCCCTAGATGCTGCCATGGGGCCAGAGCCCCACAACCTGCCCATCTGCATGCTCCCACTAGAGGTTCGAGCAGCAGGGCAGCAAAGAAGTGAGCCACATGCCCATTGCACATCCTGTGAGGAGGATAAGGGAACTTTTCTCATTTCAGCATTACCTACCTCTTGGTGTTGCTATAAACGACATAATATCTGAACAGTTTAGATACATAAGTGGCAGTAAATGTGAATTTCTTTTTCTTTTCCATTCTCATGTTATGAATAGAACAAGAGTGAATTCAAAGTGACTGTCAATCAGTCTTAGCATCACCTATCTAGTTTTCACAAACTTCCTGTTTAACTTTGGGTTGAAGATACTCTCTTTCCCCTCCCTTCTTCCCCTCCTCCCACCCAACACACAAACACAGACTTCTTTCTTCTTCACCAGGAGACATGCTGTGCTGTTGAATACAAACATCACTGCCCAATTGGGGAAAGCAAGAATTCCTACGTTTAGGGTTTACCTGCAGTTGAGCAACATATTCTTATTTTTTAGTAGCTTTTCTATGTCTCCTCTAGGTAAGCAACTAAAAAAAAAATTACTCTTCAATAATACATGTTGAAATGATTTTCCACAAAAGCAGCATAGCATAACAAGGAAGACTGAATAGTGAGGTAGCTAGAATGGAGTCTTAGGAGGTTAGACTACGAGGAAGCCAATCCCAGCTTAACCTCTTGCTGGCCGTGTGATTCCAAGCAAAAGTGATAGATCTACGCACATTGTTTTTTATCCTTTCATTAGGAACAATAACAGCAGTCATTCATAGATGGACTGTGAAGGTCAGGTGAGCTGATGATACTTATAACACTGTCTATTCATGTGGTACTGTTTGATCAATATTAGTTATCTTTATCATCTCTTCTAAATGAAGGGGGAACCTAGAAAGAGAGGGTGAAAAGAAGCAAAAACAAAAAACAAAAAAAAACAACAACAAAAAAAAACCAACCAACCAACCAACCAAACAAAAAACCACAAGAGTATAATGCAATGATTAAGATTCTGGTGAAATAAGTGGTTTCTAAAATGTATTAATTTATTAGCTGTTAGGTTTTGGGCAGATTATCTCTAAGCTTAGCTCTCTTACATATAGAGCCATATCCTTGTTGTTATGCTTTCATGAGAATTGTAAAGAAAATTACTTTTTAGCACAAAGCAAGACCTGCCTGCCCCCAGAAAAGTCCAATTTATGTTGGCAATTTCTTAAACTAATAAATTATTCTTATTAAATGAAAATTATTACCTTCAATCAAGCCAAACAGAACCACAGAAATCAATAATATTTCTTGTTCACCTGTGGTCAAAAGATTGACTCACCTGTTTTCTCACTCATCTACTCAACAAACATTTATAAGGCACCTCTATGTACAAAACACAGCTCGGCTATCAGGATACCACAGTGAATAAGACATACAAGCCTCTAACTTCACAGAGTCTATATTCTACTGAGAGATAACAACAATGAACAAAAGTGAAAATAATTATTGAACATGGTCAGTGCTATGAAGGTGCTGTGATGGGTTAGTCTGAGAAAGCTTTTCTGAGGAAGCGGCAGTTAAGACAAGTAAAAAAAGACAAAATGTTTCCTGGCTGAGGGCACAACAAGAGTAAAGGCTTTGAGGTGAGAAAGACCTTGTGGATTATGTGATCAAAGAGAAGGGCAATGTGACTGGAAAATAGAGGAGCTGTGTTTGGAGAGCTGGGTAGGGACCAGAGTATTTACTGTCTGCCACAGTGATAAGAAGATTGGATTCCTGCAAAATGGGAAAGTATAAATGGGAGGATGATGCAATCTCATTCACACTGAAATATACTGAAGATTTGACATTAAGAATGCAGCAGGATTAGAAAGAAAAAGACTAAAGGAAAGGAGGTTTATTCAGACGCTATTTTTATTAAGATGACCACAGGCCCCAAGGTGATGGCAGAGGGATGAAGAGAAATGGACAGGCACAAGGTACAAGTATGAAATCAGAATTAGTGATATAAGAAGGGATGAAAGAAGTAGGTGGTGTGAAGACAAAGGTGCAATGAGAAACTAGGAAATAAACTCCAGGAATAATGCTTTTTACCGAAGCAGTGATGTATTTCAATTCTGCCTAGCTATCTCCCATTGCACTTGTCTGCTGTCACAAAACATCTTTTTGTCTCTACACTGATGTGCCTTTATTCAGGATGGCTCTAGGATTCAATGTGCTAGCCATACTTACTGGGTTGCTCCCTGACAATTTGCCTAGTGCTGTAGTTAAGCAGTTTTTTTGTCCATTGTTCTATAATCAGATTGCAGACAGCAGCAAACAGGGAAATTTTTAATAATCATGCATGAACATGTGTTATGCAATAACTAAAAACGGACATTTATAACTTTCTGTGTGATACGATACAAAGCTACTGACACTTTTGCAAGGACACTAGCTTTTCTTTTTTTCTTCTGTAGGAGTAGAGAGGTTTGCTTATCCTGTCGCCCTAACCACTTGTCCTTCCACCTGAGCCTGAAGACAGTTGGAGGACAAGAGAGAGGAAGGGTCACAGAGGTAAAATTTAAACATACTTGTGAAATGTAAACAGCTTCATCTGTTAATGGCCTTGGAAGCCTTATAATTAAGGAAAACTGGCAAAGCAAACAGACGTTGACCTGTCTTTTTACGGTGTAAACAAGAGGGAGAATCCAAGCATTTGCAGGAAGAACACTGGATAGAAAACATCTCTTGGGCATGGTTTTATTCATCTTGTTTATTGCTGTAATAGCACAGTGCCAGGTACTCAGCATAGGTTGCAGGAATGAATGAAGCAAGGAATAAATGTTCCCCTTCACTGCATTTATCATGGTCAGAGAACTGTGCACATAGATTACCCAGTCTGCACCAATGCGGATGCATTGGCTAAACAACGGTAAAATGATGCATGCTTGGCTGCATGCATTTGTGTTTGTCTACACTTGCATACACAAAAATATATCAGCAAACCAGAGACTCGATGTTTAAAATCTGAAATGACGTGACACTAGTTTGGCCATAGTTTATTTTCAAACATGCTGCATCTGCAGAATGTTGGGTAACGATGATGAAAGCCCTTTCAGAATAATTACAGTCAAATCATTTAGCACCAAGCCACTTCTGAAGCTCACTGTCACTTGTTAGGCTCCTTAGAAATTAATGTCTCTCGCCACAGTAAGGAAAGTACTCCTGCAGCAACTTACTGTTGTATATCCAAATAATGAGAATTTGAATGATGAAGTGTGATAGCATCAGCTGGCCTTGGCTCATCTGTATTCCTAATTGATTACAGAAATCTGTCTTAACTCCTCCCTGGCCTCTTTTCTCCCATCTATTTTCTCTTTAAGGGCAAAGTGTTTTTATTCTGCTATCTGTAGAAATGTATCTTAATAGGGGCTTATTCTGTTCAAGAATATTCCTTTGCACTTGGTCTCATGCAGTCCCATTGTTTTTATTTTGAATTAGGGCAGACATAGCTAAGCTACAGTTTCTTAGAACCAAAGTTTGCCTGGAATTTTCTATAATTTACAGTGAGTAAAAGATAATCTACATCAAGTGTCAGGAGCCTTTTGTGGACTCTCTACTTTATTTATGCCATGAAAAAATGTTCCTGATTTTTCACTGGCCTTAGGCTTGAACAATTATAGAAGAATTCTTTGCCTGATTGAAGTCAGTCTTTTCCCTTCTACTACCAATTTAACAAAACTCATCTGTCTTTCAGCCTGTTGGTCATCTATGAATGGTAATAAAAAGAAAAAGTAGACACCAGTTTCTATCCTTACTGCCAAAGTTTATAGTGACTCTGTTCATTTGTGAACAAAGCCTTAGAAAGAACTCATTGCAAAGATATTAGGTCATGCTAAGCAGAAGGTAGGCCCCAGAGGAGACCTAACAGAGTTCAAACTGTGATGTCCAGTTAAACTTTAAAGGGCTGTTGCATTATAACTGGGGTGCTTTAGAATGGGTAGCAGATAAGATGAACCCTGGGCATTTCCCACCCAACTTCTCATCAAGCAGAGTAGTTCTACTTTTGTCCACTTTATGGTACCTCCTTGCTTTCTGATTTTAGAAGTTACATCTAAAGTTGGTGCCAAAGGAAGACATTAATTCTGAATGGTATTCTCAAGTGTAAGATGGTACTTAAAATTGCTTGCTATGTATAGTTCATTCAGATCATTTTCAGTTACTACTCCCTTGGACCCTAGATAGCCACATGGGGCATCACTCACTTCATTTAGATTTCTGTTTCAACATCAAGTTACTGAAGATGTCTTCTGTGGCTATTTATCTAAAATAGCACATACCTCATGACTCCTCTGCCATTTTCCTCAATTTGTTTACCTTCATAGCATCTGACTTGATACATACTAATTTTTGTTATTGGTTCATTGAGGTCTTCTCATACTTGCATGCAAGGCCCAGGAGAGCACAGACTTATCTTTTTCATGATTTTTGTCAGAACTGGAATATTGTCTGGCATACAGTATGAATTAAATGTGTGTGTGTGTGTGTGTGTGTGTACATTACTTTACAGAATTGACAACAGAGCTAATCAAGAAGATCATACACATACACACACGCACACACACACACGTATATATTTGTTGAAAGAATGAATCAGTACCTCTTATTCCCCCAAATCTGTATCACATGGTTATTACCAAATAAATAAGAAAAAAGAAAAGAAAATTTGTGATGCCTTCACTGTATCTGTACCAGCAGGCATAAAAACCTTGCACATTTTGAAAAATACCTTTATATCTTGTCTTAAAAATGCAGCTTTTACATGAATGCAGAATTGCTATGAAAAAGGCATACCTATAGAGTCTGAACAGAGAAAAAGCAAAATCATTACAGGACAACTTAAATCCAAAGTAAGGTTAAGAATCTAAAGCTGGAGAATGTATGCCAGCAAAGGATGGTTTGATAATTTTAGAAAAAGGTTTGGCTGAAAAAATGTTAGGATAACAAGAGAAGCATCTTCTTCTGACCAAGAGGCAGGCCATAAGTCCCCAGATGCCATTAAGAAAATCATGAGGGAGAAAGAATATCTGCCTGAACAGGATTTTAATGAAGACAAAAGTGACCTACTCTGAAGAAAAATGCCACAAAGAACATTTGTTGGTAAGAAAGGTAAGGGATAGGCTAACACTATTGTTTTGTGTGAATGCAGTCAGGCTTATGATAAGGACTGCCCTTGTCTATAAAGTTGCTAATCCCAAGGCTTGAAGAGAAAATATAAATACTAGCTGCCAATCTTTGGGTTGTACAACAAGAAGGTGTGGATGATGAGAACACATTTTCCGGATTGTTTTCATTGATGGTTTGTCCCTGATGTTGGAAAGTACCTCTCCAGAAAGGAACCTCTTCTTAAAGTTTTTTTCTTGATATTGGACAATGTCTCTGAACACCCATAACCCTATGAGCCCAACACTGAAGGCATCAGAGTCATCTACTTGCTCAGTCTCTAGATGAGAGCATTGTAAAGACCTTTAAAGCTCATTACACATCATTTCTATAGGAAGAATTGTCAACACTATGGAAGATAACCCCAATAGAGAAAGCATCATGAAACTCTGGAAATGCTACACCATTGATGATGCCATCATTGTTATAGAAAAAGCCATGAAAGCCATCAAGCTAGGAAGAAGAAATTCGTGTTGGAGAAACTGTCTTCAGAGGTTGTATGACTTCATAGGATTGACAACAGAGCCAATCAAGAAAATCATGAAATGGGTGAAGGGTATCAATATACGGATCTTGATCTAATTAAACACCAAATAGTCATCACATCAAAGACATCCTGATGGAGATGAGTGCTTCTAAACCAGTGCCAGAAAACGAGGAAGAAATATAAAAGAAACAATGCCAGAAAACAAGTGGACATTAGTCAATCTAGAGGTGTTCTGATTTTTTAAGACTAATTGTGCCTTTTTTTTTAATGATATGGATGCTTCTATGATACTGAAACTAAAGCAAATGGTGGAAGAACAATTAGTACAATATAAAAACATTTTTAGAGAAATAACACAGCCAAAAAGACAGAAATTGTGGTATTTTTCATAAAGTTACATAGAGTGTACCTATTGGTCTTGCCTCCCCTTCCATCTCCTCCATCTCTTCTGCCAATGCCACTCTTGGGACAGTAAAACCAACCTCTCCTCCTCAGCCTACTCATCATGAAGACAAGGAGGATAAAGACTTTTATGACGATTCACTTATACTTCATGAATTGTAAATGTATTTTCTCTTCCTTATGATTTTACTAAAAGGTTTTTCTCCAGGTTCCTTTATCATAAGAATACAGCATATAATACATATGACATACAAAATATGTGTTATTGGTAAGGTGTTCAGTCAACAGTAGGTTATTAGTAGTTAAGTTTTTAGGTAGATGAAAGTTAACATGGATTTTCAACTGTGTGGAGGCCAGTGCTTCTAACCCCCATATTGTTCAAGGGTCAACTATATATGATGAGTATATAGATATAAAACTCATTATTGTCTCCTGGTATTCATGTCTTTATATAATCCCCTCAAGTATGGATGCAACCTATGACTTGATTCTAACCCATGGAATATAGCAAGGTAACAGGATGTACATCATTACATTACCTGAGATGATAATGACTATTTTGCTAGGAGATTATTTCCCTTGTTGGCTTTGAGGAATCAAGTGGCCATGTTAGAAAGTCTCATGTTAGAAGGAACTGAGGCCTTGAGACTCTTAGCTAGCAAGAAACAGAGGCCCCCAGGCCAACAGCCCATAAGGAACAAAATGATGCCAAAAAACATGTGAGCTTAGAAGTAGATCCTTCTCCAGTCAACCCCAGCCAAGACTTTAATTGCAGCCTTGTAAGACCATGAAGCAAATTACCCAGTTAAGTTGTGTGGGACTCCTAACCCACAGAAACTACAATATCATGAATGTGTGTTGTTTTAATTCACTACATTTATAGCAATATTGTTATGTAACAATAGATAAATAATAACAGATATGGAATATGTACTTGCTGCAATGGCAGGTTTTTCAAATGTGCTGATCCTAGTACCTGTGGAGGAGAAACAGTTAACTGTGCCTCTGAAGACAGTATTTCTAATTTTGCAGAGCCCGCCAAAGTGGTAATCCTCACTAAGACAAAAAAAATAACTGATGTTTTACTTGGCTGTATATTTACCCATCTCACTATTCTGAAGTAGGCAGAAACCTTCTTCAAACATAGTTTATCTTTTGCTCCCCTGTATTTTTTTGTCCCTCATAGGCCCCTCCATTCCTTCTGTCCCAACTTAATTTCCCCAGGTATCAATCCTCTGTCAGTTTTCTCTCTTTAGGTTAACAAAACAAATCACACTGTGTGTGCATGCCCTTTGTAAATTGCCCACTAAAGTAAATACAATTTAAATTAGTCTTGTTAGAACTTGGCCCAGTAATTTCACAAATTGACTTTACAAAATATAAACTAATAGATAATCACAATTCAGCCATGGAAAAAAGGCATCATTAATTAGTCTGCATAGATAAAGTCATTTTAAAAAATAAAATTATTAACAGTTCACAAAATGTCAGTTCTCAATGGCTGTCAAACTGGAATGTTTCAGAAACAGACAATCCACTGGGAAAAGGTCTATTAAGAAGGTAGACAAATATCTTTCTGCCTTTAACTTTAGTAAGCTTCTTATCATGGAGATATTTCCCCCCCAAATTATAAAGCACATACAGTCCACCAATAGCAAGGTGATACGGCTATGCATTGACTTAGAGATTACATGTCTATTTTATATTCCCATGAAAGCAGACAGAATAATCAATAACATCAGAAAGAGCAGTTTACTTTATATGGAACGGAAGAAAGCCTGATACTAGCAATGAAGTGAGCGAATGTATAACAGTGTAAAAGGAGCAAGTTTTTTTCATCAATAAATCTCTTTAAGCTTCCTTTATTGTGTCTTCCTTTTAAGTCAGCATATACACAAAATGGAGTTGACAAGGTCTCATTTGTAGATGCAAAGTTGTTTTTGTGCATCAAATCTAATTTGACAAACAGAGAAGCTAAGCCCTTTGAGAAAGAAGGAAGTCTCATCTACTTTCTGCTCAAGGACCCCTTCTCGATAAAACAACCATTGATGAGACCGTTCTTTTACCCTTATTTCATCCTTTGATCTAACTTATTTTAAAGTTTGTTGCTTTCTTTGCTTATTCGGACACAATATAATGGGCAATCTCTGTAGTTCTGATTTCTAATCCCGGTTTTGCCAACAGGTTGTAACTTAATTAAATCTGATAACATCTTCAAGGCTCAGTGTCCTAACTTTTTTGTAAAGTCTTTAGTTAGTTAAGATAGAGCTTGCAGCTATAACAAAAAAAATCCACCCCCTGAAAAAGAATTTTAGCTCCTTAACAAAATAAGATTTTTTTTCTTGTTCATCTCGCAAGTTATTGAGATATTTGATGAATATTTTTTACTCATGACTTTGTTATTAACCTTCTTCCTTTTTGTATCTCTGCCATCTTCCAGGGCCTAAGAGTCCTTTGCTTCCAGCTAGCAGATGAAAAAAGATAATGTGTAGGCCGTTACACTTTGTACCTAGCAGATAGGAAAATATAATGTGTAGGCCCTCACACTTCTTAAATATGTCAATCAAAGTGTGACACCCATCATTTCTGCTCAAATTATATTGGCGTGAATAAATCCCATGGCCCTCAAAACTCAAGAGGAACTTAAAATTAGTTCTCAGTAGAGTAGCTATTTCCAGTAACAATCGTATACTATGGAAAAGCAAAACAAATCCTTGGTGGACAGCTAGGCATCCGATACCTCTTCCAGCTCTGCAACAATGTGCTATTATGATGTGACTCTTCCCTCCAAAGTTTAAGCATAAAAAAATGTAAATGGAGAATTGACGAGGCATAGAACTAAAGACAAATTTTCTAAAATATTTCTCCCATGAATTCTCCGTAAATGCAGACATAAAATGTATACTTCAAGCTATCTATTAAAAACTTGAAAGAAATATCCAAAGATATAATTATATACATTGAGGAATGCATGGACAAATCATCAATACATAATTTTATAATTAATAATAATGTCTTATGGGAGCTACAACTTTGGCAACAAACAAGAAACCAATCAATTGTTTACTAATTATCTATTGTGTGCAAAGCACTATCCTGGGCATAGTGTTAAAAATAAGATGAAAGGAAACACTTTTCTACGTGAGTAAAGTATCTCACTGAAGAAGCAAAATAACACCAATATGAACTGAAAACATAATAGATGAATTCCAGAAATAAATATTATTTAATGGACTGGACCTAGGATTTTTTATGAGAGAAAAACTTAACAGCTATTATATAGACAGAGTTTGAGAACATAAAGAAGACCTATTTTCTCAAGTTAATCTACTACTTCTCCAAAAGGTAGATCAAAGGAATAAGAGGTATGTTTCTATGGAGATTAGGAAATTCTCTATCTGCACACATATTTAATGTTCTGTAACAGGTTTGTTAAATTTTCTTGAGTATTTCTAGGTTTCCTGACATGTTAATTTAAATGGGCTCTCTTTTCTGAGTTTTAAAGTAACATCTATTGCATTGGTTTTGTTCTTAAGAAATATTGTTAATTCCATGACATTTATAAATGTCAATTGGAATATTTCCAAAATGTCCTACTGTTAGTGTATGAGCACCTTATCCTGAAGTTTATATAAAACCTAAAGACATTCTCTCTCATGTCAGTGTATGTGTTACACTGGACATTTTGTTTGAAGAGAAAAACACAGAGTCAGACTGGCCCCTCACTTTTGAGCAAAGGAAAGAAACAGCATTTAAAAATACAAGCAGTTGTTACAAATCAACTAGACTAGCTCCTTCATTTTCTAGATGAGGAATAGAAAATTAAGTATCTTATCAACATAATAGTAGTGTGATGATAAGAACTTAAATCATAAACGTACACAGTGATGATTTGCAATTTTCTAAGTTGAGTTTATCAAACTCAATCTTTAGGCCATAGGAGAGATTGAAAGAATGAGTTCATTGTTAAATAGAAGAGGAATAAATACTTGATCACTGATAGTTACCCAGTACTTATGAAAAATATTAATTTAGGCAGCTCTATAATGAATAAACGAATGTATACATAAATGCAACAATGAGTGGATGGATAACTGGATGGACAGCTGAGTGGGTAGATAGATGAATAGCTGGATGGATAGATAAACGGATATATGAATGAATGGATGGGTAGGTTGATACCCATCCTGCACATGTTGGGTGGGTGTGTTCATGTGATTCAAAATTACTGAAGTTTTTCTTTCAGGTTACAACTCAGTCTCACCAGGGACTAAAAATTCATTTACTGCCAGGATCTAATTAATTTTTAGTTAACTCCTGTTCCCAATTTTCTGCAGGTAGAAAACTAAACGCCTGATAAAAGATCTTTATTCCCATGTTAGGCACAATGGATTAAAAGGAAGAAAGACATGGAAGTATTAAAGCGATTTTTATTATTCAGTTTGAAATTCCTTCTTTGGTTTCCCTGGCCTAAACATTAAAAATAAGAAACAGAGCTACTGATAGGAATCAAGGAAATTCTATGCATGGAAGTATCATTTTGCTAAGACAGCAAATAGTTACAGCTACACTTCCCTTTTCAAGTGATAAAACTGCAATAAAGAAAGGAATTTTTGTTGTTCCTCTTTGGCAGTGGATTCATCCACAGATCTCTGTACCCACAAGCATTCTTCATGGATGCAACATAAGACACACTATTTTAGAGGATAATCCCTTTCGCTGATAAAGCCCAGATTCAGATCTTTCTATTTCTAAGCGATGCATGTGATGGTGGATTCTGATGCCTATCCTGACATTTAGGAAGATAGGCTTATCATTTTATTGGACTCCGCAACCTGGCTGGTATCATGCTAAAAAATAACTGCTGGAAAATAACAAGAAAGGAAAATCTATTTGCTTGTCCTACACAGCACTCTGTCCTGTTCTCTAGAGGATTTTCAGGTGTGAAATTATTCCCCAGAGATACTCAAAAACATCAAACAGTACCTCTTTTACAGGGAACCTGTAGAACCTCCTTAAACTCTTTACTAGCAAAATATAGAGATTAATTTTTCTCCAGAGACAGATGGAATTTTTTTCATTGACATTAGATATTTTCTTCTGCATTTTCCCTAATAGGTGATGAATTCTCAGATATTCATTATTCTCCTGACCTCTCTTCAAGTTACTTCTCTCAAGATTTGTTCTCCTCAAACTCCTTAAAATAAGGAAATAACATTGTCATTTTGGGTCTTAGTTTGCATGGTAAGATAGGAAAAACAACGCCTACATCATGGAAAGATGGTAATAAATTGCAAGCAAACAGCTCATCACAATGCCTGGCATCCGGAAAGTGCTCAGTAAATGAAAGCTGATATCAATAGCAATGAAATTCACCACCTCCTCATCACCGCCATCACCTTTGTTGTTATCACCATCACCATCATTGTAAATTCAAGCTTATTCTATCATTTTTTTCTAACTTAGAAACAGAAATATAAACCTTCTGTGAATAAAAAAAAGCTAGGTGGGATTTAAAATATTATTTTAAAGCATATTATTTACTTAGGAGCATCTACGACAAAAAATAAAGAACAATTTTTGCTATGGATAAATCTATAGATTTTTGAACCACTGAAACCATACTACTGTTCCATTGTATACAATTTAGTGGCTGTCTGATCCCTAGCCATGAAATATATGCATTTCCTGTATATCACTCTAAGATTTTTGTATGTTCCTATTAAAAAATGTATTATGGTGGAAACCTATATTACTATGAATAATTATAGCAGTTACTCAGATTAAGAACATAATTCTAGGTATAAATAAAATTATCTCCTCTTTTCAGGAAGTGAAAGTAAGAAAGCATTTAAGTACCTTTCATCATTATCAATATTTTCAGGATTCAGAAAATGTCAATAAACACAACTTTGACTGTAAAATGAAGCTTTTGCTTTGAGGAGGGATGTAAGCATTTGAGAATGTAACTGCAAATTGGAATCCAAACAAAAAGAGAACACGCACCCAGGTCCTCTGCACAAATGAGCTCTTCTGACAAGAACAAGAAATATGGAGGTGAGAGAAAGAAACAAAAGTATGGAGGGAAATAGAAAAAAAAAAAACACATTCAATTTTGGTCTGTGGGAGACACTCCACTTTCTTAAGTGGCCTTCTTTAAGATGCACTCGTTTCTGATATATTGGTAAGAAGTGTGATTTCTTTACAGTGGTAGAAGTCCCAGTGAAATAACCAGAAGACAAACATGTATTTCAATCTCAACATAAGTATAAGGAGGAGAAACATGTCTCCTGGGAATGCTATATTTACTGAACAGTTAGTGAACTGTCTATTGAGCAAAATTTAAAACTCAGTAGTCTCAGCGGGTGTTTTAGTTATTTTATCCACATAAGAAAATCTGTTCTAAAAGTGAAAGGTACGAGTTGCCTTTGTTTATTGAAGCATTAAGCCTTGATAAGTTCACTCAACAAGTCAGTATTTAATAACTGTGGATTTTATGCCCTTGCATGGCATTGACTATATAGTAATGTAAAAGACAACTGTATCAGCTATCACATATATATTCTGTGAAAGTATAATAAATTCTCAAGGAATCACTGTTTATACAGTAAGGAACTTAGTAATTTCCAAAACAGTAATTCAAGAGGTGAATATTCCTGAGTTTGTTCAATTCTTAAATCCTGTCTCCAAAGATCTAAGGTATTTTAATATTTTTACCATTCTTAGCTTTTGGTGATTTACTTTTCATAATCAGAAAATGTATAGTTCCAAGCATCCCATCCTCACACTACAATATTCAAAAACAGGGAGTTTCAGCCTTTCTGTGTGTCTGTCAGAGAAGAAAGAAAAAACTAACAGAGTTTTCTGTAATATGATCCCTCCTCTGGGCAGTCTTGCAAATTAATTGAGTAGACCATTTCCGAGCACTTTCATGTGCAATACTTTACCCAAGAATACAAAAATATATGGGATTTTATAGGCTATGGTAAGGAGTTTAAATTTTATTCCATATAGAATGGAGACTTCTTAGACAGGTTTGTCAAACACCCACTTTGGCTGCAATATCTGCTAGAAATTTTCACTTAGAGAATTTAATTTCTTATATCTCCCAGTGAATGCATCTCCTCCCACCTACCTTCACCCTTGCTTATGAAACTCCAGCCATGCTGGCCTTTCTGTGAGTGCTAGAACACACCAAGGGAGTCCCAAGTGTGGAAATTTTACACTAGCTGGACCTTCTTTCTGCAAAGTGTTTTCATAGATATTGTGGCTGACTCCTTCTCAGAATTCTGATCTCAGCCACAAAGTCACCCTCTACGTGACTGAGACTTTTTAGAAAGCCCAGATAAAATATATACATTCCTCACATCTTAACATCTTAAACATAAATAAGCCAACCTCTGTGACCTGCTCAAGATTATATAGCTCATGAGCCTAAATCTCCTAGCTCATTTCATTGTCCTAGTTACTTTTATGGAAGATTACGTAAAAGACCATGTTGTTTCTTGTGTGTCTCTGTTTTTATTCCTGCTTGATTCTCTTTGTAGTCATGTCACTTCTGAAATTAGTTAACTTATTTCTTCAATTCTTTGATGTATGCTTCACCAATTACAATGCAATCTTCGTGGAGATTAGAATGATGTTGATCTGGGTCTTGTTTATTGATGTATTTTTGTCCCCCAAACAATGGTGACAGCAGGTACTAAATAATTTTTTGACAAAGGACTATATACATAAATTATTTTGAAATGTATTAAAATCAGAAAATGCTCTGGAAGTAAAAAGGCATTATTTCTTTTAGTCTACCAAGGCTTTCTACAGGTGTTCAAATCCCGGCAACTTCTGTCTGCATTATTACACCTGACTACAATTTTATCTGTTTCTGCATTTTTTTCTTATTATTTTGCTTTTAGAGGTTCAGTCAGAGACTTGTTCTTCTTCAGAAAATAAGAAGTTTCTTTGGCATCCTTTTTTTTTAAATTTTACTTTTTTCAGGTAATATTAACCTACCTACTCCTACAAAAACAGAGACAGAACTTGCTTTACTGATGATAGAATAAGTAGCTATGTGAAAATATTTCTAGAATAGAGTACCCACCACACCCTAAGCTTAAAACCACTGTGTTTTCTCTACTGTCATTTAGTTCATCTGTGCTGAACTGTTGTTATTCTCGGTGGCCAAAATATGCCCCCCCAAAAACTATTTTCTTTTAAAACACTATTTTTGAAATTGGCAAATTGTGAAATGATTAACACTCAAATTTGAACCATTTTATTTGTCAATTTATTTACTAAGTTAACTAAACAGACCCAGAGAGAAGAATGCTGGAGACCTCAGCTGGGAAGGCAGTCCACTGAAGTGGGGGTGAATAGGTGAGAAGATGTGATGAAGAAAACCCAGTGGGAATTTTCATATATGAAACTTGTATGCATTTTTTATAGTAAGCACCAAATTATTTCTCAATTTGCATGTTAATTTCAGATGTTTTAAGATGGAGGAACTAAAATAGATTTTAAGAGATACAAGACTAAAAGAGACTCTTCTCTCCCTACTATGTGACCCTGTTGTCACACCTCCCGTATTTCAAAATCTACCTCCTGCTAGGCCTGCATGGTGGGTTGAAAAGTTTAAATGGTTGTAAATACCTGTAAAACAAAGGGAAAGACTCTGAAGATTTGACATGTGCAGAGTACGAGTCTCTATTTAAAGAAACTGAACTGTAGCTGAAATTAACCTAGAAGGTGCCTTTTCTTATTTGGAGACATTTAGGGAACTCATGTTCCCAAAACCAGTCCCAACGTGACACCTAGTGGCGGCTCTAGGCTTAACCCTTCAGGTTCTGGTAGAAATATCCATTCTACAAGGTTTTCAAAACCCTTGGTCCTGGTAGCACTAATTTCACTTCTGTGGGAGCAAAGCTCATTTATTTTATAGGAACAATAAATTACTAGAACAGAGTCTTTAAAGAAAAGTGTTAAACCATAGTTTTGAAGATGTTGCCCAAGCTACCGTTTTTTCCTGATGTGTGAATTGTCTCCTGCGAATCTGTGAGGAATCTTCCCCATTCCCATCAAATATTTGCCTATTTTCAAATTCAAAGATCTGAAGCCCTTTCTTTGGTATTCTAAATATTTTTGACACTTTAATAGGTGATAAACATCTCAGAAGATTCTACATAGATTTTCTTTTAAAGATTTTAGCATTGACTTTTTTATTTTTGGAAAAATGTTAATTATTCAAAAATATCTATACAAAAAGTGAGCCACATTGGTTCTGTTTGCTTACATGCATTTTTAGGGGATTCTAAACTGGATTTCTGCAAGCACCAAGGATGCTTTTGGCTGCTCTACACACACACACACACACACACACACACACAAAACTCCAGCAAATGCAGTCTGGATTTTAGGGAGAAGTGGAAAGTAAAGTTTAGTTTTGACAATCAGTCCTCCTAGAAGCCTTCTTGCCTCACTCTTATTGCCTCATTATTTTACTCCCTGCCCTACCTCTAGAACTTATTGATGTCCTCTTTGGAACACCAGCTCTTCCTTGATTGGACAACGTCCAATTTTTAATTTTCTCTCTGATAAACTAGACAGCACTAGTAGGCTGATGGAAAGCCCCCAAATACTAAGTTTAGAGTAGAGATGGTCTTGTCCAAATGGGTTTCTGCTAACATCGACTCAACTTTTTCTGTTTGATGTACAGAGGAAGATTTCGGGAAATGATTTGGATTTCCCATCATCTCTACATTACGTACCCATATAGAATCAGTAGCAGCTCATCAATTTAAAAGAGGAGTTAATTCAGCTGCTCCATCCAAAGTTTAACGCCAAACCTGAAGCTCTTTTTCTATTAACTACATAAATATTCTCTTTTATTATCTGTCATTTAGTGAGTATTCTCCATGTATCAGACCTAGCACTAAATCAGTTTACATACATTATCTTAGGAATATTTACATGAGCCCTAAAATAAAGAAAGTTCTTTTATTCCCATTTTAGATTAAAGACAAGTGAAGTTCAGTGATTTGCTAAATATCCTTCTGCTTATAAATAGCAGGGCCGATATTGCAGTGTGTTTTGGCTCTAATGCTTTTGGAATCAGCCTCTCTTTAAATATTTAGGAGTTTGAAGTGACAACTTCACAGTATAAAGACAAATTTTCCCCAAACACCTATTTAACAATAAACTGGGTCTGTCAGAGACTCATAATATATGCACATATGTACACATATTTGATAATTTATAGTATGTTTGAATACTTTGGTTCTAATTACTGGATACTTTTGCTTTGAAAACTGATTTTTCTTTTTTCTTTTTCTTTTTTTTTTTTTTTTTTTTTTTTTAAGATGTAGTCTCACTCTCTCGCCCAGGCTGGAGTGTAGTGGCATGATCTCAAATCTCTGCAACCTCCGCCTCCCAGGTCTAAGCAATTCTCCTGCCTCAACCTCCTGAGTAGCTGGGATTACAGGCATGTGCCACCATATTCAGCTAATTTTTGTATTTTTAGTAGAGACGGGGTTTCATCATGTTGGTCAGGTTAGTCTTGAACTCCTGACCTCAGGTGATCTGCCCGCCTCAGCCTCCCAAGGTGCTGGGATTGCAGGCATGAGCCACTGTGCCCAGCCAAAAACTGATCTCTTTCTTCAGCTTCTTGGGCTGTGTTCATCATGGAAGATCTTATTCCTTCAGTCCACATTTACTGTTTTATCTGTCATTCACCCTGTTTTCTTTAGGCTAGGAAATAGACACTTGGACAGACAAAAGGAATGATTCAGTCTATTTAGATTCCATTCTGAGGTTCACATATACTTGAGGGCCCTATAACAGAAATCTAGACTATACTGAATATATACCCTTTCATTTTGACAATCTCATCCAAGATGCTGAGGAGAAGGCAGTTGCTTTGGTAACAAGAATTCAAATACTGGATGGTTTTAAATGTAGAATTATAATTATAAGCCTGAAATTTTTCTTGGAAGTAAAGAGGAAGCAATTTTTTTCTGAAGCTATTGGTTTTAGATGCCTAACATTTAAAATAAATTGCAAACTTTATTTTGATACATGCAAGAGTCCTTGCATCCCACATTCTAAGACCCAGACTCCACAAAGCTACTGCCATTGAGGGAGATTATAGTGGTTAAGTCTAAAGGTTCTGAAGCCAGAGTGATTACAATCTTAGCTCTACGACTTTGTGGGTTACCTTGGACACCACCACAACTGACCTCTCTGTGCCTCAGTTTTGTTTTGTTTTGTATCTGTTGAACGTGGGCATCTAATGAACTACTATGTAGATAGTCTTTAGAATGGTTTGGAATAAAGTAAGCAATCAAAGTTTAATATCAGTGTTACTAGAACAGAGAATATATCTGTAAACAAAACATTCACAGCCCAAAATGTCTGCCCTTTAAGACAGCCTATGGGAGGATGTCTTCTGGAAAAGTCACTGACAGGTGATGTTTATGAGAAGTAGAAGGTATTTCACCAGACACATCTTGTTTTTTTTCTTCTTTTTCTCTCTGTGAAACAGCCACATGCAATTGTTAGATCAGAATAAGACCTCATTTTTCTTTCTCAAGATTATAGATGGCAAAACTAAAATAGGTCCTCTTGAAATAATATTTTTGAGTGTCCAACTGGTGGAGACAGGAAAAGCAATTTCAGTAAGACAAGAGTCTTCAAGAACAGATTTGGAGAGAGAGTATTATCCTGGCCTTCTAAAAATAGAAGAGCCATGATGTACACTGCGAGGAATTAAGATTATCCACACAAGCATTTTATTGTTCAGTGACAGAGAAAATAATGAAATATACAAGACAGAGATGGCCCTGACAAATCTTAACTTGGCACTAGCCTACTGAAACCAGCATAGCCTGGACTGGGCACTATATCTTGCTTTGAACACTTAACCTCTTGGGTGTGGTATGATTATGGCAGAAGCAACTTGCTGCTAAAATCCTTACACAGTAAACAGTCACCAGCCAGCACAGCACTTACCTAATGTACAAGCCCAGAGATTGTCAGTCAGGCAACATGACTTAGATAGAGACACTGCTTTTTTCCTATGGCAAAGAAACAGTTCTCAGGCTCATAGCTTTAAAAAACTAACGCTGTTTTTCTTCTGAAGAAGTATACTCCTAGAGTCAGACTCTGGCTATCAGTAGAACTTTTTCATTCTGTGCTTAATCTTTATTAATATTTCCTTTAATAAATCTAAAATATATTGAGCAGCTTATATGTTATCCTGTTTTTTTTCTTTTTTGCCTTTCTTTCTTCCTTCCAGTGATATTCATTGAGCACTTATTATGTGCCAGGCACTATGGAATATAATGATGTAAAATTCGGACAAGACTGTGCCTTCAAAATGTCAGAGAAGAGAAGCAATACACAAGTAATCAGATAAACAAACAAGATAATTATAAGGTTTGACATGTATTAAAGGCATGAGATATGAGGCAGGTCATCTTAGAGTGTTGCCCACTTTAGATGAGATGGTAAGAAATGGTCTTTCTGAGATGATTTTGAATAAAGACTTACAGTTTAAAAAGGATCGCCATCCCTTTGGAGATCCCAGGTAAAAATGTTCAGTAACTGTAAATGTGTGCAAGATTCCTGAATATATTCAAAGGCCCTGAAGTGGGAAAGGGCTTGGGATGATCCGGGACCGTAAAAAAAGTAAGTGTGACTAGAACAGAATGAACAAAGGATTAGGGATTACAGATAAATTGGAGATTTAAACATGGATAGATCGTACAGAGCCATATAGACCATGATGATGAGATTGATACTTATTCCAAAATGATAGAAAACCAATGAACATATTAAGCAAGGCAGTAGCATGAGTCAATTTATATTTTTCTCTGATTATTGCATGGAGAATGTGCTGTTAAATGGGTAAGAATGGAAACTGTGACACCAACTCCGGGGCTACTGAAATCTTCAAGGCAGGAGACAGCAGTGGCTTGTAGAAGGTCATTGTACTGAACCATTATACCAGATACACCAAGGAGATATCAGATTTTTCCCCTTTTAGAAATGAGTTAACAAAGTCTACCAATGATTGTAGCTTCTAAATGACGGAGTCAATACCCTCAAACTTGGACCAATCTGGCTCAGAGACAAGTTTGCTTGTTTGTTTTTCCCAGTAGACTTTCAGACTGCTGCCTCTTCAGTGGCTTTGGCAAAACAAACAAACAAACAAACAAAAAACACCTTACAATAAGCTTCAGGAATTCCTAACCCTTAGTGATGCTTGCTATGGACCCAGGAGTGCTTCAAGTGTTTCCTGCACGTTAGCAAACTTAACTTTCATGACAACTCTGTGAAGTAGATGCTCTTATTATCCTCATTTTACAGAGGAGTAATCTGAGTCTTAGAGAAATTAAACTATTTAATAGTAAATGTCAAAGGCAGAATTTAAACCAGGCAAGTTAGCTCTGGCAACAATAAACCATGCATTTTACTACTAAGTTTTATAAGAGAAAAACTCCTTAGCTGGCCAGTGTTTCTACACTGTTTCTATAGTATACTACTATACTATACTATAGATATGTCAAGGAAAACCATCACCATGGACCCCCTTCTACTTCCAATTGAGATAAGAATTCATGTACAACATAGAAAAGCTTTCTATGGCAATTTCATAAAAATGCTAAAGATTAGGCAGGGCTTCCCACACACTTCAGATGAGAACAAGGAAACATTTCTAAAAGAAAGCAAACAAAAGATGTATGTTTTTAACCACTCTCAAGTCTGAGAATCAACATTTTCACCAGGTTGGCTTTTTCTAATACAAATGTAAGAGGAGACAGATTGAAATGCCAAACGAAATTGCTCAGTGTTTTAGAAAGAGTTGTTTCTCACAGGCAGCCTCAACTCAAAACACATAGGATATCTCCTGAAAAATTTCAAAATGTTGGGTTTGTGGAGTTCTAAAATTAATCAGAAGAGTCTAATATTCCAACCCAACAAGAGTGACTTACAAAAAGCCTCCTTCATTTTCTGTCAGGGCTCTTGCAGCATCCCCTGAAGGCTCAAAAAATCACCTTGAAGAGCTAGCTGTAACTTTGCTCACAGCTTCCTCTTGTATCTACTGTGACCTTAACCACTTACTTTAGAATTATTCTGCTATTTCCAAATGCCCTTTGAGTGCCCCAGGCCCTACCACTTTAATATGCAAAATTTAGCTAATTTTGGCTTTGCAAGGACACAGTTTTGAATCCCTTGCTCCAAAGCCTGAGGATCTCAGTGTATCACAGAGAAGACAAACAGACATAGACCTCAGGTTTTTCCATCTTCTTTCTTTAACTATTACTGCTCATAATACTTATGGACTATTTGGGGTTTTCCAAGTATAATCTCACTTAATCCTCATAACCGAGGAGAATGCTGTCATTGTCACCACCATTTATCCTAAGAATATGAACGTAATGTAATCAGATGAGAACAGAATTAGAACCCTAGCTGTCTGACTCTAGAGCTTTTCCTATTATCTTATACCTACATTATAATTACACATGTTGCTATACAATATAAATATATATTTTCTGATATAGTATATAGTATAATGTATAGATTAGCATAAAGTATAATGCATAGCATGTAATCCTTATAAGCATATTTAATATGCTTAAAATGGTAGTACCAATTCCTCCTTCCTTCTTCCCAAAAGGATCCACAACATTCTATGCATTGTTGTTTCAGTCAAAGGAGCCTAAAGGACTTAAGACTTTTCAATTCTGGATGCCAATTGACAAGCACAATGGGGAGATTTTTAAAAGTTGTTATGCCCTGTCCTAGCCTGGAAGACTCTGATTTCCCTGTTCTAGGTGAATGCCTGGCCATCAGTCTTTTTTAAAAACTTCCTCTCTCCCTCTCCCCCTAGTGATTACAAAGATCCAGGGGGCTGAAAAACAGTTGCTCTGAGCCAATCAGTGTAATCTCACCTATTATAAACTGAATATCTTCCCCACCCAGAAATTCATTTATTGAAACTCTAACCCCCAAAGTGTTTATGGAGATAATGGCTTTAAGGAGGTAGTTAAGGCTAAATGAAGTCAAAAGAGTAGGGCCTTAATTTCATAGGGCTAGTGTCTTTATAAGAAGAGGAATAGACACAAAAGATGTCTCTTCCCACCCCCATCTCCTCCACTGCCATTCTCCCTCTCCCTCTCTTTCTCCCTCTCCCTCTTGCTTTTCCTCTGTGCATGCACAAAACAAAGGCCCTGTAAGAAAACACCTGGAAGACAGCAAGCCAAGAAGTGAGGCTTCACCTGAAACTACTACTGCTCCTACCGTGATCTTGGACTTCCCGCTTTGAGAGCTGTGAGAAAATACATTTCTGTTGTTTAAGCCACCCTCTGTAGTATTTTGTTTTGGCAGCCTGAGCAGGCTAATACAGATTTTAGTACTGTGAAGTGGGGTGCTGATTTAACAAATACCCAAAAGTGTGGAAGTGGCTTTGACCCTGGGTGGTGGGTAAAAGCTGGGAGAAATTTGAAGTCCATGCTAGTAAAAGCCTAGAT
The DNA here is from genome assembly GCF_002776525.5 of Piliocolobus tephrosceles. Lineage (NCBI taxonomy): Eukaryota > Metazoa > Chordata > Mammalia > Primates > Cercopithecidae > Piliocolobus > Piliocolobus tephrosceles. Next base: position 23,393,509 of record NC_045446.1, on the reverse strand, counting down.
TGTCTTAAGAGACCAGTAGCAGAAATATGTACATTAAGGTGATTTTGGTAAGTGCTCAGCATGAAAAGAGGAGAGCTGGAGAGAAAGTATCACCTTAGAGAAGACATGTATCACCAGGAACAGAATGTTGGTAGAAATAGGAGCATTAAAGGTGCTTCTGAGAGGTCTCAGACACAAATCAGGAACATGTTGTTAAAAGCTGGAAAGAAGGCAATCATGTGATAAAGTGGGAAATAATTTGGCTAGATTGTGTTCTACTGTTTTGTGGAAGGTGGGACTTGTGAGTGATAAAATTGGATATTTAGTTGAGATTTTATACACATTGTTGAAGTTACAGCTTAGTTTCCTTTTTACTGCTTATAGTAAAATGAGACAGGAAAGAGATTGAAGAAGTTATTTAGCAAAAAGAAAACAGGACTTGAAGATTTGAATAATTCTCTGCCTATGCATGTTGCCAAAAAAATGAGAAAGTGCGCTCTGGATTAAACACATAAGGTGAGGCTGGACAATTCATAAATCACTCTCTAAAGGATTATCTATGGAATTTAATCAGCAGTCTTAACTGAAGCCAGAAATAGCAATGGTGTTATACCAGCAGAAATACTTCCCCCGGGGCTCTCGGGAGTAGAAACAATGCGACAAAATAAAAGAAGGCTGTCAGGCTTCAGAGATCCTACAGGATGGGACAACAGGGCTACCTGACTGGGAACATGTGCTCCTCTTCAAGAAAAGGGAAGAATGGTCCCAAAGACAATTCAGAGATCATCTGGGCTGCTATTCATACTGTAGACCAAGTGGACAAGCCTGTTTTCTCCTCAGCTTCAGAGGATGGAGCCACCTCCTTGGTTTTAGTGGGCCAGGATGATGGACTGGCCAGTGCCTCAAAGACAAGGCCACTGCTCAGGGTCCTGGGGGCGGGGCACCCCACAGAACTGAGGGGGCAGGGTCACCATGGAAAGCTGAGAGGGTGGGGATGCTGCAATCCCCATGGGTTTGGAGTGCAGAGAGGCTAGCCAGAGAGGATTATTCTCAAGCCTTAAGACCAAATGAACAGACACAGGGGCCTATTTGAAGGGGGAAGGTGGGAGGAAGAAGAGTTTCAGAAAGAAAAAAAAAAACCTGTCAGGTACTAAACATAGTAGTTTGGTGATGAAATTATCTGTACACCAAACCCCTTAGTCACACGTTTACCTATATAACCAACCTGCACATGTATCCCTGAACCTAAAAGTTAAAATATTAAATATATATATTAAATATATATTAATTGTTTTTAAAGATCAAATGAAATTTGCCTTGCTAGATTTTTGACTTGTTTACCACCTGTCACCCTTTCTTCTTTCTGATTTCTCCCATTGGGATTGGGATTGTCTAAATTATGCCTGTCTCACCATTGCATTTTAGAAGCACAAAACCTGTCTAGTTTCACAGGTTCACAGTAGGAGAGAAATATTAGTATGACTCATACCTCAGGTCTAATCTATATTTGATTTAGATAAGACTTTGGATTTAGAATTAGCCAGGCACCTGTGATCCCAGCTACTCGGGAGGCTGAGGCAGGGGAATCACTGGAACCTGGGAGACTGAGGTTACAGTGAGCTGAGATTGAGCTACTGCACTCCGGTCTGGGCAACAGAGTGACACTCTGTCTCAAAAAAGAAAAAAAAAAAAAAAAGAACGAAAAGAAAAGAAAAAGACTTTGGATATGGAATTGATGCTAGAATGGGACAAGACTTTTGTGACTGTTGGGAGAGGGTGAATGTATTTTGCATGCAAGAGGAGCATAAATTCTGGGAGGACAGAAGGTAAAATGTTTTGGACTGAATTGTGTCCTCCCAAAATTCATGTACTGAAGCTTTAACCCACAATATGACTATATCTAGCAATAGGTTTTAAAAGGGTGTAATTAAGGTTAAAAGATGTCTTAAGAGTGGGGCTTCAATCATATAGGACTGGGTTCACTGTAAGAAGCCCAAGAGACACCAGATATTCTTCCTCTCTCTGAATGCATACAGAGGAAAGGCCATGTGAGGATTCAGTGAGCAAGCCAGAAGAGAGGCCTTATTTGAAACCAACACTGTTGGCAACTTGATTTTGGATTTCCAGCCTCTAGAATTGTGAGAATATAAATAAATTATTGTTAAACCACCCAGTCTGTGGTATTTTGTTACAGCAGCCCAAGCAGACAAAGACCAACCCATAGTACCATTATGATTGATATGATTTGAGTGTGTCTTCACCCGAATCTCATCTTGAATTGTAGCCCTCATAATACCCACGTGGCGTGGGAGGGACCCATGGGAGATAACTGAATCATGGGGGTGGTTTCCCCCATACTGTTCTCCTGGTATAGAATAAATCTCACAAGATCTGATGGTTTTATAAGGGTTTTCTCCTTTCATTTGGCTCTCATCCTCTCTTGTCTGCCACCATGTAAGACATGCCTTTCTCCTTCTGCCATGATTATGAGTCGCCCCGAGCCATATAGAATGCTGAGTCCATTAAACTTCTTTTTCTCTATACCCCAGTCTTCGGTATGTCTTTATCAACAGCACGAAAATGGACCTTGGTCATAATGGTTACAATGATCCTTTGGTCATAATGGTTATTGTGGGCCATGGCTTGGTAAAGATATCTAGTATCTGAATGTGAACATAAGGCTCTAAATCCAGATATTATTGACATCTATTTCTCTGCCCTTCAATAAACTAGCCTAAGAGAGAGCCAAAACAGAAGCAAAAGAGCTTCAAAGTCTGTGGAAAGAAACTGAACTTCACAGTTTATCATTCACATACATTTGAATCAGCAGTCCCCAATCTTTTTGGTACAAGGGACTGGTTTCAGGGAAGGTAATTTTTCCACTGACAGAGGTTGGGGGTGGATGGTTTGGGGATAAAACTGCTTCACCTCAGATAGTCGGGCATTAGAGTCTCATGAGGAGCACGCAATCTAGATCCCTCACATATGCAGTTCACAGTAGGGTTGGCCCTCCTATAAGAATCTAATGCCACACTGATCTGACAGGAGGCGGAGCTCTGTCAGTAATGTTCACTTGCCTGTCACACACAACCTGCTGTGCAACCTAGTTCCTAACAGGCCACAGACCAGTACAAGTCTGTGGCCCCAGGAGTTGGGACCCCCGGTTTAAATGATAGAAAGAAGGTGTATTTAGAAAATACCGGAAATGGTATTCTAATAATAGGAGTTATAAAATTTTTATGAATTACTCCATGGCAGGGTGAAGACCAGACTGCTATCATCCCCTAGTGAATGCTATGGAATCCATACAATCTCCCCAATTGCAAAGAGGCCAACTAATCTTTATCTTTTTGTTTGCTTAGTTTATGTAAGATGTGTACAAAGTGTGTGACTGTAAGGAGTGGAGGGGAATGGGGAAGAAGTTATAAGGTCCTGGCACCAGAGACAATATTGAAAGTTTGAAGAAGGCATAGTCTTCCTTTTCACAACAACTTTTTTTCTAATCAATATTATTTTTATCTTGGGCTTTCCCAGTGAGCTATATAATGTTTTGAAAATACATGTAAAGAAAATAAAATGTAAAGATAACTACTGTGTTAAGAAATTAATCAAGGCTGCAAGACAGTGATGATTCAACTTTCAAAACAAAAGGTAAAGCTGAATATCGTTCCAATAATCTGACTGTGTTTAAACACAATGCTTTTTAACATTACTTTATGCTTCAACTTCTATTTTTAAGTTCAGGGGTACATGTGCACGATGTGGAGGTTTGTTACATAGGTAAACATGTGCCACGGCATGTGCCATGGTGGTTTGCTGCACAGATCAACCCATCACCCAGGTATTAAGCTCAGCATCCACTAGCTATTCTTTCTGATGTTCTCCTTCTTCCCACCCCTCCCTTCGACAGGCCCCAGTATGTGTTGTTCCCCGCTAAGTGCCCATGTGTTCTCACCATTCAAATCCCACTTATAAGGGAGAACATCCAGTATTGGTTTCCTCTCCCTGCATTAGTTTGCTGAGAATAACGACTTCCAGCTCCATTCATGTCCCTGCAAAGGACATGCTCTCATTCCTTTCCATGGCTGCATAGTATTCCGTGGTGTATATATGTACCACATTTTCTTTATCCAGTCTATCACTGATGGGCATTTAGGTTGATTCCATGTACATAACACATTGAAACACATGGCTAAGATAAAATGTAAAGCTTTAAAAAGTTGTTACACTGAATTCAATCTTTGCTCTGCTAAGAAGTAGGTTTATGACCTGCGACCTTCAGTTTCCTTCTCTGTGTAATCAAAGTAGTAAAGTTTACCTCCTATGATTTTTGGAGGATTAAATATGTTAACATGTTAGAAGTTTCTAGAAGAGTTCTAGAATAGGGGCATCATGAAAATTATTTGATTTTCTTACTTCCTTCCTCAATTCTTGTGTTTCTACTTTGGTTACTAAAAAGTTAAAATCATTCTGAATGTCAATTTCCACATGTTATAAACTAAACAGAATAAACATTTCTAATAGGTTTATTATGGGGTATGTGTTAATTACTCCATGAAATGGTGTGGTAATATATCAAGTCCTATGATAATGTTTGTCTATTTTATGTAAAATTATGCAGAGAAATGGACATTAATGCCCACCTGGGGACCTTTTCTCAGACAAATGTCTCCCTTTTGTAAGTAGCTGTGGGGCTGAAGAGATGAAAAGTGACAGAAAAAGTGTTAACAAACTCGTTTTAATGTACTTTAAGCATCCATCACTAATCAACAAGTAACGTAACTGTATGTCTAAGTTTACTCCTTGAATCTTCTCTACCACATAGTGAATGGGTCATAGCAAAAGATTTAGTGCTACAAATTTAGAGTGATCACATTACATTTTTTGAGCAGGAAAGTTTCTAGCTCTCAAACTTATACAAAATTAAATCATAACAGACATCATGTGTTAGAGAGTTAATAGATCCATGCATGTTATAACAAATAAAGTGCAGGATAAATATGCACTTCCATACACACACTCAGCACCCTTTACATTTATCTTCTCTTTAAATTACTCCAGGGCTATCCCAACATCCTTAATGAAATCAGACATAGACTGAATTACATTCTTTTAAAACTGGAACAATCACACATCAACTTACATTAAGTTCCTTCCTTGCAGATCCAACCGGTGTAATATAGAACTCTGAAAGCACATTTTGACCTCCATTTGTTATTTTCATTTGTTCATTCTGCTATACATTTGATTTGATCTCATTATAATATCCTTTAAAGTCCTATATCTTTCATTAGTAAAAAGACACATGAAGCTTTTGGACCAAGCTGTTTTCCCATTCTCCTATTCTGGTCTGTCAGAATTTGTCATCTCCAAGTCTGTGAATTACTTGCCTGCCATATTTAGCTAGGAGAAGCCTTGAAATCTGTTTTCAATCAGAAAAAAATGGACAGTCACACTTCCCTCCAAATAAGAAGAATATGAAGGACATCTTCAGTCACCATTGGCAGTCTACTCAGAATGAGTTACGACAACAGCAGTGACCCAGGTGAGAAGACAATAACCTCTACTGTTGCCAGGCTGCCAGGTGCTAGTGACTCCATGAAGTACAATTCCAGGTCCTAGAAAACTGATCAGATGTGTGTCAGTTACCACAAACCCCTTGCTTGGTTCTTAAACAATAAAAATGAAAAACAGAAACAAACATATAATAACGGCTGGCAGCTACCTACACTTAAAAATATAAATGCTTAAGTAAATTGTGATTCACTTAGCTAAAATATACTCTGAAGTCATTAAAAATAGAAATGTTTATAAAGAATGTTTAACATGAAGAGCTTATGATGATGAATTGTTTAGTCATAATTTTCCCCTTCATTTCCTATGTTCATTCTCAATTTCTATTTTTTATTCATGAATATATATATATATATATATAAAACATTTTTTATAACAGGTTTACTGAGATAAAATTTATATGCAAAAAAAATCACACTTTCTAAGTGTAAAGTTCAGTGGTTTTTAGTAACTTTACAGAATTATGCAATAATCACCCATATCTAATTTTAGAACATACTATCACTTCAAAAAAAAAAAAAAAAAAAACCAGCTGGGAGTGGTGGCTCATGCCTGTAATCAAAGCACTTTGTAGGCCAAGGTGGGTGGATCACCTGAGGTCATAAGTTCAAGACCAGCCTGGCCAACATGGTGAAACCCTGTCTCCACTAAAAATACAAAAAGTAACCGGACGTGGTTGTGCATGCCTGTAATCCCAGCTAGTCAGGAGACTGAGGCACGAGAATTGCTTGAACCCATGAGTGGGAGGTTGCAGTGAGCTGAGATCACACCACTGCACTCCAATCTGGGTGACAGAATGCAACTCCATCTCAAAAAAAAACCAAAACAAACAAACAAAAATCCATCCACATTGACAATATTTCCATAATGTCCTTTGCTCCAAACCCTGAAAATCACTAATCCACTTTTCTATTTCTGTGAATTTACCTATGTTTGGCATTTCTTACTAATGGAATAATAATATGTAGCCTTTTGTTTCTGGCTTCTTTCACTGAGTATAATGTTTTTACATTTCATCCAGGATATAACCTGTATCAGTACTTCCTATTGTGTAGATGTATCATATTTTGTGTATCCATTCACCTCTTGATAGAAATTTGAGTTATTTCCACTTTGGGGCTATTATACATGATGCTGCCATAAGCATTTATGTATAAGTTTTTGTGTGAACCTATGCTTTCAATCTGGGGGGCATATGCTTAGGAGTAAAATGCCTGGATCCTATGCTAACTCTACATTTAACACTTTGAGGAACTGCTAAACTGCTTTCCAAAGTGACTGCTTCATTCACAAGCCTACCTTGTATGCAGTTTAAACAAAGCACACACACACACACACACACACACAAACACAAAACCTTATTTAATAAAGGTTTCCTACGCTACCTAATTTTGGCACACTGTAACTGTGAAGGCTACAGTTATTTTGACTTCTTAAAGAGCAAATGTCTGAGCTATGGCATTGCATTTTTATTGCAGCAAGACTTAGTCCTTGCAACTGTTCGTTTTTTAAAAAGATTCATTTACCCATCACCATTGTAAATTTAAACAAAACTGGAGACCAGAGAAAAATCTGAAACATTACAGGGAATTTAGGACACAGACACAATAAAGCAGCGAGTAGATAAATGAAATGACCACTGAGCAATCAACATTAACTTTGCATTTTCATGTCAAGAAAGAAAAATGACATTGAGATAAACAACTTTGAGAACAGTAAATGTCCCAAATTAAGAGTTTAAAAATAGACTTCAGGATAAAAACGACATTTTTTTTCCCTTTAATTGCATGTTTAAGTTTAAAAAAAAAAGGTAGGTAGAAAGTGAAAATAGATTTCACTAAGTGCTAGCTTTTCTAACAGCCTAGTGTGTGAAAAAATCCAGCTGTTCTTTTCTGCTTCATACATTAGCAGCAATAATGGTAAAGACGATGCCTTCCTTATTTGCTGACAGTTGTGTTGATGATGCAGGAGGCAAAATAGCATTTCTCTTCTGGGCAATGTTAATTATGGAGTGCTGACAGGAGTTCAAAAATAAATCCAGATTCTTCAAGTTAATGCCCCACATCAATATAGTGTGAAAAATATAATACACTGACAAGCATGAGAAAAGTGTAGATTTTGCATGATCGCCTCTTTCTCAATAAGTAAAAAGATTCGGAGTGAATTCAAAAACTAAAAATAATAAACTATAATGGAAAAACAATTTAGATACCTATCTTTGTTTTTAATTTATATTGCTCACTTGATTCTTTAAAGATGAAAGAACATTCAAACTTATGCTCTTTTGTTAGATGATACGAGGCTCTGAGAGATTAAAAGAACTGAGTAATGAGTGGAAGAATACAAATTTTATTCCAGATTTTTATCTCTTCATCTGATACTACAATATCCCTATTTTTCAGGCCAAATTTCTAAACACAACCCATCAATTTTAAAGTGATTTACATGGACAGTGAGTTTGCATTTCCAAAATTTTGGCCATATAATGAATGGACTATGACAATACCACGTAGTTCTTCAGACAGTACACATGTTCTGTTAGAAATTAATTAATGACACTAACTTAAAATAGAACACTTGAATTTTCTTTCTAGTATTTAGCAACTATCTGGTAACTATTGTCAAAATACATAGATGCTTCAATAAATATTAATCTCCACTATAATTTTTAAAGCAGGACTTCAATATACATATTATCTTAATACTTTAAAAATATAGAAACCAAGAGGAATATTCCTTAAGCAACTTGTCCAAGGTGAAACAAGAAAATTAATGTTTATATTTTATACTTAAGTCTATCTGAACACAAAGCCCTGCTTTTCAATAGCATTATCTTGAGAAAAAGTATGTAAGCTTTAAAAATGTTGTCATCCTTTGAACTGGTAATTTTGTTTAGAACTCTATTCTCAAAATAGAATAAAGAACATGTACTATGATTTAGCTATAAGAATCTTTATATTAATATTGGCTATAGTGCCAAAAATTGGAATCAACTAGTGATGAAAAGGACTTGATTAAATTAATTGTGTTGGGAGATGGTGGGGGTGGATGATGGGAGGTTGCTGCTTGGCCGCAATGTGCCCTGCTCCAGTGATGAATACGTTAAAGACCTTGACTTCACTACAATGCAATAAATCGATGTAGCAATGTTGTAATTCTACTCTGCATAAAAAAAGTAAAAACTAAATTGCATTATATTCACATAGTGGAATAGTATGCACCATTACAAATGTTGTAGAAAAATATCTATTGGAAAAATAATGGTAGCACACATAATCGTCTTAGTGAATTCCACTTAGCCTGCAAAGTTTCATTGAATGTTCTTTTGGTGATGTGTGTTCTCATCCAAATAAAATGAGGCCTACTCTCCTCTTTGCTCCCATAGGTCTACACATATGGCATATGGTATTATACTTAATTATCTGGGTATGTGTTTTCCCTTACAGACTATTACTTCCTCAAGGTCAAAAAAAAAAAAAAAAAAAAAAAAAAAAAAACTTCAGTCACCTTTGTTACCTCACCCAAATCGAACACAGTGTATAGTGCGTAGTTAATAGGAGACAGTCAATAAACATCCACTGCAAAAATAAGTGAACAATCCTTGTCAGAATGTTCAACTTATTTTACTTAAGAAACAATTAGAAGGTGATCAGATATCTATGGTTTACTCGGGAAAACTTTCCTGCTTTTTTACAAGGAGAAGAAACAAACCCCTTCATTCTAGTTAGCTTTGATTCTGCCTTGCTGCCTTAAAGACAGAAATAGGTAATAATCTCAGCACACCTATGATGCACTCACTACACATGACCTTGGGATACAACAGTCCGGCAATGGCCTGAGCTAAGGCAGGGATTTTAATGTGAATTTTATATATTTCTATAGAATATAGCAATAGGCTTCATACAATATATCTCTGAAAATTACCTTCAAAAAATATTGTAGATGTCTACTTTATGTGTATTTTCTAAGGATAGAGTTCTTTAGCTATATGCTCAGAAAGCCATTGGTCAAAAAAGTTTAAAGAATAATAATAGATTCTATGTTGTTTTCAACATATTACTATGACCCAAAATATCTTAACTTTCATATGCATATGTCACTTAATAAACCCAAGTTTTTTTTTTTTTTTTTTTTTTTTTTTTCATTTTTGAGACTGGGGTGAGCTTACTTTTTATCAAAGCCCATTAAAATGTAGTTAATGGGCAGATTCATTCATTATTCTTTTCTGTAGACACTATAGTACAGACACAAGTACTCCCTACAAAATTACAAAAATTCCTCTGGGAATGAGGAAAGAGAATTGCTATGTGCAGTTCAGTGGGGATGAAGATACTTTTCACCCTTGGCATCTGCAGAGTCAGTATTTTCAAATTATGTAAAGAAAGTCAGGGAGTGGGTCATTGGGAAGAAAGTCAAATGGATAAGGGCCAGGAAAACAAAAAGAGCAAGAGAGGAAGTTTACAGAAGCCAAAATCAGAAGACTGCCTTCAACTAATAGTGAAGAAATCTTCGCACATCCTTGAAGTCCAGTCAAGTGTTTCTATGTGTTTCTACATAAAGGTGTAGCTGTATTTAGAGCTGTTACATTTTCCACGGCCTCAAGAAATTTCCATTTATTTGCTGTGGTACTTTTTGTCTCTAGCAGGACCATCACACACTGTGATTTAGCCCTGTGCCTACAACAGATTAGAAATCTTAGTAGGGAAAAATTACCCGATGTTGACCTCATTCAGCTCCCTCTGCTCAATGAATCAGGTTTGTGTGCGGGGCCTGAACCAGATGAAGTTTCAGAGGTGCAATTAGAGAATGTTCCCTCATCTATTGCACATGCCAGACAGGGGTTAGTACCCATTTAAAAAATACTATAAAGGAAGCCTGAGCATTCTCAGAATTTGAAGACATCAAGGATAATTGAAGGGATTCCAGAAAACCCAGTTTCATTAAGACAGAACAGGCATCATAGGGACCTATATGTGTTTTTGTTTTATTTGACCTGGAATTTTTTTTTTTTTAATTAGAAGGCTAGTAGAGAGCCCTTGAAGACTCTCTCTAAGATCATTAAATATGAAAGTTAAAATCAGAGTTTATACTATTCCTGACTTGTATAAATTGCCTGAGGAAGGTGAGGTTTTTTATGCATTAGGAGACAGGAATAATAGTAATAATAATGTTTCTTGAGAGTTTACTTTGTACCAGGTATGCTTTACATGTTTTACATGTACTAACTCACTGATTCTTATATCAAACTTACGAAGTCAAAACTATTATTATTCTGTTTCTGTCAATGAGAGAACAAGACATAAGAATAAGTAAGTTTTTCAAGGACATACAACTAGTAAGGAAGGACTCGTACTCTTAAACAATAAGAAATATCCCTCTACAAGGAAGAGTTAAGAAAATAGGAATCTCTCTGGTTATCTGCTGTGTAACATTCAACTTTTTTTTGAGGGGGTGTTACCCAAAATAGTGGATAATCTGTAGAAAACAGCTTTTTTTCCAAATAATTATCCTCCAATTTTAAACACACACACACGCGCACGCACTCAATTCTACACATCTGAAAGAACTTCTAATCACAAGATTTTAAAGAATTTTACTTTGAATATATTGTCCATTTCCACTGAGAAACAAATGATTTGGATGTGGAAACACAAGAAAAGATAATCACTTTTCCCATCTCATATTTATCTAATTTAATAAATATAACTAAAAGCAGGTATGTTGATATCCCAAGAAAATTGAGATGATTTAATAGGTAATTTTTCATCAAAAGTCATATATTAGTTTATTTATTCAAATAACAAGTATTCATTTAACAACTACTTTGTTTTAGGCCAGTGTCTATGCACTGGGGATATTTAGAAATGAACAAAACAGATTATGTCTCTGACTTTGTGAACTTGAGTTAAAGATGTTACTACTGTTAAATTACTGATAATTTCTCTTGGTTCAAGACATTCTGTATTTATTTATTTACTGTCACTTTTATTTTAAGTTCAGGGGTACAAGTGTAAGTTTGTTACATAGGTAAACTTGTGTCATGGAGGTTTGTTGTACAAATATTTCATTACCCAGGTATTAAGCCTAGTACTCATTAGTTATTTTTTTCTGATCTGCTTCCTCCTCACACCCTCCACCTTCTTAAAGGACCCAGTGTGTGTTGTTCCCCCCATGTGTCCAAACAAATTTACAAAAAACAACCTCATAAAAAAGTGGGCAAAGGACATGAACAGACACTTCTCAAAAGAAGACATACGTGCAGCCAACAATCATGTGAAAAAAACTCAGTATCACTGATTGTTAGAGCAATGAAGATCAAAACACAATGGGATACCATTTAACACCAGTCAGAATGACTATTATTACAAAGTCAAAAAATAACAGATGCTGATGAGGTTATAAAGAAAAAGGAGCTCTTATAAACAGTTCATGGGAGTGTAAATTAGTTTAGCCATTGTGGAAGACAGTGTAGCAATTCCTCGAAGACATAAAGACAGAAATACCATTTGACCCAGCAATCCCATTACTTGGTATATACCCAAAGGAATATAAATCATCCTATTATAAAGACATATGCAGGAATAAGTTCATTGTATCACTATGCACAATAGCAAAGATATGGAATCAACCTAAATGCCCATCAATGATTGACTGGATAAAGACATTCTATATTGTTAAAGCTTATAAATCTATACATTTCACATGGGAAGTATTGGAAAGAATAAAGTTATACTTGCAAGATACGCAAATAGAATTCAAAACAGCAAACCATATAGCTCAACCGGCATAGAGACAAGTTCTTAGCATCATTAGTTCTAGTTTTAGAATCTCCTATAAATACCCACACAGAGGTCAGAATGCAAAGGCTGAATTTGTACTTTTTATTTCTTCTTCCAGGGCATGCTACATCTTAAGAACTGTCCACTCCAACACACATCCCAGCGAATAAGCATATCAATCTCATGGCTAACAACATACCTTTGAACGTTTCACAACCAAATTAAATCTCACCTTCCAATGGAATAGAAGAATGGTGAATTACATGGGCTAGAAATAGGAGTTTGATACATAGGTATTTCAAATAATCAACTAGCAACATAAGACAAAAACACAACAGCAAAAGTAGGTACTGTAGATTACGATTCTATCTGAAATGTACATATGGTTGGTTAAATTCTCTTCTTATTGAAAATCACTTAAGACTGGGCACTCTGGCGTCACACTGTGGCACTTGAATAAAGGTTCTACCACTTAACAGCTGGTGATAGGCAAGGGTTACTCTGCCTGGGCTGGAGACCCAGCAGGCTGATTTTCCATACAGACAGCTGACACTTCCTCTCCCCCAAAGAGCAGGCTCATTTGAAAACTAAAATGCAGAAGATATAAAAACTAGCAACAACTGAGTACTCAAGTCAGACATCTGATAGGATGCCAATGAAATGGACAGGGCTGAGGGCCAAGAATCCCCAACACCATATGACAACAAACATGAGACTTGGGCCCTGGACTCCAGTCACACCAAGGGATGTGTTACTGAGCTCTGTGTCATAATTGCTGCAGTGGAAGATCAGGGATAGAAGCCACAATTCTTATACATCACAGAACTGTAACAACATGTAACAACAACGTTTTGACCTTGGCCCCAATCTATCCCAGGGGAAGATCTGGTGCTTCTCTAACCAGGCAGTTTACAAGCCCCACATCTCAAGACTAGAACCTCTCCCATGACGGACATTTGCCTGCAAGGTCCTTGTACAATTGGTATGGAGAAAATGGCTTACCTGCTGCTACTCTGTCTCTGTAGTTTTTCCTCTCAAAAAAAAAAAAAAAAAAGAATGCTGGTCCAGGCTGGTATGTGTGCTTTCAGGGCATTCACTCTTGATTACTCCACATTAGACTGTCTTGAACAAATTATTAATTCTCTGTGAGCCTCAGTATCCTCTTCATCAAATATGTATAATGACAGTAAACACTTCATTTGGTTTCTGTGAGGATTAAATGAGATAATCTATGTCAAGTATTTGTCAGAGCACAGGCATATAGTGAACATTAAAAAATGCTAGCTATGATTACAATTTATTATTTAATTCAATGGGATTTTTCAGTACATATAGGGGATTTTAACATATTTCAAAAAGAAATAAAAAATAAACCTGAGGTAATTCATTAAGAGACATAGAGAGTTATTGTTCTATAGGCTATGACTCCATCGTTGATGTGGTGAGGTTTATTTGATGACTGAAAGAGTCTTGAGTTTCAGATCAGAGAAAAGAAATTTATCAAATAAAAGAAACATAGACTTATACTGAGAAACAGATTTCTAATTGGTGCCTAGGTATCTGTTTGCACCTTCTTGAAAATGAGCTCAACAGCAAAAGTAGGTACTGTAGATTACGATTCTATCTGAAATGTACATATGGTTGGTTAAATTCTCTTCTTATTGTTAAATTCTGGAGGAATGGCATAAAGAAAAGACAGCTTTAGTGGCTATATGTTTATCTACATAATTATTCATTCATTCATCCATCAGTAGATTATCTCCTTTATTCAACAGCTACATTTTGCAAGACACTATGCTAAGATAAGACATAATCAGGTCAATATGGAGAAGTACAAATTGACTTGTCCAAAACTTACTCCCTACATGCTAGTCTCCCAAAGAAGGAGCTTGCTGCCTGTGGATTGCCTGGAAAAATAGCTACAAAAAAAAATGCCTTAAGGCAACCAATTCCAGTAAAGACTGAGATGGCAGATTAAGCCATTTTCAAGCATGTCAAAGAGCTGGAACTCTGAGGCTTAGACATGAACCCACTGATTCTGCCAGAGAGTGGGCTTGTGTTCCCTGAACTATGGGAGGTCCAGTTGGCAGAATAGGACTTGGAGACAAAACTATGCCATGCACATAGCTGATGGATCCCAGCTCTCAGTCATGCCAGGGGAAGAGCTGTTGCTTTCCTAACTAGTTTCTTAAAGCCTTCTGGAGGCCAGTACTTGATTTACTCTATCTCTGTGTGCTACCCCAAAGTACAATGGAAAATTATACTCTGTTTCTTATCACAGTGAAATCCATCAATATAATGCTTTTTCATCATTCCTAGTGTGTTAGCTGCCTGGTGTTTTGTCCTGGTTTAATCACCACATCTGTGACTTAAGAAGCTCATAATGTAAAAGAGAAGATAAAACACTTAAATGGATTAAATTAATAAAAGAGAATTACCTGCCATGGAAAAAGTATGTGCCATGTTTTGAGGGAATCATCTCTGTTCTGTTTACTGACCAATATCTACCTTCCCTGAAGGTATTTGATAGAAACCAATCCCAGCACCCTCACTATTTCATTGCCAATAACAAGAGGAATGACTTATTTTACAGAACTAATGTATTTACACCATTCACTCATAAAAGGTGAGAGATAGGCTTCACTTCTTAATGCAATTTATTAGCTCTGTAACTATGATTCTCATCCCAGGGGCCAGTTTTAGGGTGATAATATTGGCCTAATGTACAGTGCGTTTTGGCCTCATGTAGAGAGTATATTTATCAATACAATCTTACTGATAATAAAGGTGATATTTGAATGCCTAAGGAAGTCAATACTTCCTTGTCCCCTTCTTAATAGGTTCAGAACTTAGAAAAGACATTTGATCCAATGACTCCTTTAATCACATTTATTTAATTCAGACATGAATTTGAATCCCAGTTGGTTTTGGAAATATTGTGTTCAATCTTGAAATGTCAATGTACTCATTAGCCTATGGCTATAATTCTCTCATTGGATTCTTTGAGGGATCAACTGAGATAATGTGCCTGAATCATATAAGGTATTCAAAAATTCTGCTTGTATGGTGTACATGATGTAAAGAGCAGTCTAGAAAAAGAATCTTGATATAGCTCTGTTTACAATAGCCAAGATTAGGAAGCACCCTAAGTGCCCATCAACAGATGAACAGATAAAGAAAATGTGGTACTTATACGCAGTGGAGTAGTATTCAGCCATAAAAAGAATGAGATTCAGTACTTTGCAACAACATGGATGGAACTGGAGGATATTATGTTAACTGAAATAAGCCAGACACAGAAAGACAAACATCACACATTCTAATTCTCTGTGGGATCTACAAATCAAAACAATTGAACCCATGAAGATAGAGAGTAGAAGGATGGTTACCAGAGGTTGGGAAAGCAGGGTAGGAGGAAGATGTAGGGGGTTAGGAAGAAGATGGGGATGGTTAACGAGTACAAAAAAGTAGAATGAATATGGCCTAGTATTTGACAGCACAACAGGGTGACTCTAGTCCATAATAATTTAACTGTGTATTTTAAAATAACTAAAAGAGTATAACTGGATTGTTTGTAACACAAAGGATAAATCCTTGAGAAGGTGGAGACCCCATTTTCCATGATGTGATTATTACACATTGCATGCCTGTATCAAAACATTTCATATGCCCAGTAGAAATATATACCTCCTATATGCCCACAAAATCTAAAAAAAAAAAAAAAAATGGCCAGGCACGGTGGCTCACGCTTGTAATCTCAGCACTTTGGGAGGCCAAGGCAGGTGGATCACGAGGTCAGAAGATCGAGACCATCCTGGCTAACACCGTGAAACCCCATCTCTACTAAAAGTACAAAAAATACGCCGGGCGTTGTGCAGGCGCCTGTAGTCCCAGCTACTCCGGAGGTTGAGGCAGGAGAACAGTGTGAACCCAGGAGGCGGAGCTTGCAGTGAGCCGAGATTGTGCCACTGCACTACGGCCTGGGCGACAGAGTGAGATTCCATCTCCAAAAAAAAAAAAAAAAAAGAAAAAGAAAAAGAAAATGTTAAAAAATTTTGAGAGACTAAGGGAGGATTATTGAGTCTCCGTATTAAGAACATTTGGGCCAGGCCTGATGACTCACACCTGTAATTCCAGCACTTTGGGAGGCCAAGGTGAGAGGATTGCTTGAGCCCAGGGGTTCGAGACCAGCCTGGGCAACATAGTGAGACCCTGTCTTTATTTTATTTTTATATATATTTTTGTTTCTATCATATATAAAAAATTTTAAAGTAAGATAAAAAAGAATATTTGATCTTTTTTTCAGTTAGCTTAAATATAGGAAACATAAAAAATTTAACAGATGGTCCCCAACAAATTGGAAACTTTTCTGTGTCCTAAGCCCATGACATGCCAGCCAGTTTGACACCACTATTCAGAACCGAGAGCTTGGGTACTGCAGAGAACTATCACAGGAGGACATTTAATAAATTGTGGTGGAAGTCAAACCTCAGTCCATGTCACTCACCTCAACAGGACATTGCTCACCATGTGTCATTTAAAATGCAATTCCCTTTGAATGGACACAGAGCAGTTCTATTACTAGACATGACTGCTTTTACTACTAGCAGTGGTTTAATGATTTTATGTCATTGCAATAATAGAAACATGACATTCAACTGTGACTACAGCTTGTATAAGTCTATTTTTGGAAAGCTGATTTTGCAGAGAACATGGAAATGTGGAGTCTTGGTTCCTGCTTATTTCCCAAAAGCCTTGGCTAGTAACTCTTATACGTCACTCCCCTCTATGGACCTTTCATGACTTTCTGAAATGAATGTAGTAATTTGAAGTACCAAACAATGATTGTTCACAGAAAAAAAATCTCTTCTTTAGAAAAGGAGAATTGGGACTGAATTCAATTTTTCCATCAAAAGAAACATCCCTCATGGAGTATTTCAATACCTGAGTCCTCACTCTCGACAGGGAAGAAGCAAGCAAACAGCAACAACAAAGATAACCAAAAAAAGACAGTCTTTCTCAGTAGGGGACACTGCCATCTACCTTTTACAGACCAATCTGAAGCTAAAAGACATCGACTCCCCCAATGTCCTGTCTTCACACGTAGACGCTTATCACTGTCAGTACTCAGAGTTCAACTTCTTTCTAATCTCAGAACAAGTGCTTTTTCTTTTGCTTACAGCGAACCCTTTCATCTATGTTCTTGATTCCAACCCCTCCTGTCTTTTCTAAGACCTCGATCCATCAGTACTCTACCTTTGTTCCTGTATTTTCACCTCTCCCCTTGCTACTGGCTACATCCTTTCAGGCTGTTCACATACTAAAATCCTTACCATTACATACACACACACACCCTTCTGTCTACATCTAGTCACTGACCTATTTCCCTCCACAATCAAACTACTTAAAATAGTCCACATTTGCAGTCTCCCATTTTAAAATTGCCTGTTTTCTCTTGTCCATCTATAAATACGGACATGATTTTTCCTTGTATCCTTATTTCAAACAGTGCACTACAAGCATGTGTTATTTGTCCTTCTTTCCTTTCAACCCATACTCACAGTCCTCTGCTTGCATCTTTCTGGCCAGACTGCTCAAGTGAAATTCATCAATAACCTCTTAAAAGTTAAAGACAATGGCCACGACCAGTAATTTAACCGTTACCAGCATGTGAAACAAAAGACACCTCCTTTCCCTTTTGAAAAATGTTGCTCTCTTTTGGTTTCATGTTGCTGCTTCTTTATTCCTCCCACTTACCATATATTGGATGCATATTTTCCCCAAGTACTATGTCATCAATATAGTTAAAATAGTTAAAATAACCCTAAAAAGGTAGGGGATATTGCAATATTGTATACATTTAAGATCAAGCAGGAGGAACCTAAAGAAATTGAATCTTTACCTAAATTACATAGTAAGTACAATATATGAGGTAAGATCCCAGTTTTGTCTGAGACCAATGTACATTTTTTTTACATATTATGAGAATTACATATTCCAAAAGTACAGAAATATACCAAACAGTTGCAACTAACAAAACCCACCTACTCAAAGATTTAACAAATACTTACATTTTGCCTTTATTTTTAGTTTTCAGAGACAGGGTCTTGCTCTGCGACCCAGGATGCAGTGGCACAATCATGGCTCACTGCAGCCTCAAACTCCTGTACTCAAGGGATCCTACCACCTCAACCGCCCAAGTAGCTGAGACTATAGCCACATGTCTCTACCCTGGCCTTTGCTTTATTAACCTCAGAATTTTTTTCTTTCCAGAATTGATATGTCTTAAATAATTGAAGCCCGCATTGCATTACTTCCCATTTTTTCTACCTTACTCATCAGAGAGAAAGCCATTATTCTTTAGTTGGTATGTATCCTTTACTTGTCAAAGTTTTCCTACTATTGGATTGATATAGTCTTTTTGATTCCTATATTCCTTTCCTTTTCCTGTCTGAATATTTTACATTCATTTTCTTTC
Source organism: Piliocolobus tephrosceles (assembly GCF_002776525.5). Classification (NCBI taxonomy): domain Eukaryota; kingdom Metazoa; phylum Chordata; class Mammalia; order Primates; family Cercopithecidae; genus Piliocolobus; species Piliocolobus tephrosceles. The sequence continues at coordinate 23,374,699 of NC_045446.1, read as the reverse complement.
TGTTTGTCTGCATTTATACATTTTTAACATGTATACTTAACAGTTTATAGTTACTATTTCTAATCTTCTCTCCAACCAAATAGGGCATTTGAATGTATTCACACTGAACTTCTTCCTCCAATTTACCACATTAATTTATCTTGCTTTTGCCCTGTAAAATACCATGCCTGAAACCACCAAAAAATTTAGTAGCATACATTCTATCAGTCTGTCTGTGTCTGTCTATCTATCTATGTTATTTTTCACAGCAAACCTTACTTACATGTACCTACATGTATATGAAAGTGTTTCTTTATCATCTCACTCTTTTCGTTGGAGTTTCAATTTTCTCTTACTTTCATTCTCATAGAGATAGATAGATCAATAGATCAATCAATCGATAGGTAGACAGACAGACAGACAGTCTATAAAGTCTAATTCTCACTATTTTTATGAGATTTTTTTCCCCATTTTGGATTCACCCCTGAATTGAAGTTTGGCTAAATGTAGAATTTTAGGTAAACAATTATTTTCCATCCACTCTTTAAAGTTTCATTCTGTTGGGGCATCTGGTCTCCATCATGGCTGTGAGACATCTTCTGTCATTCCAATTTCCATTCCTTTGATTGCAATAGCTATTTCATTCTTGATTGCTTTCAATATGTTTTCTGTTTGTGTGAGTTTGGAAATTTCACTGCAATAGAACTAGGTGAACATTTGCTTTTAATTAAACAATGTGTGGACGTAGTACTCATTCTGAAGATCGATACTGTTTTTTTTACTTCAGGCAAATAACAAACTAGTGTATCATTCTTTTCTTTCTATCCTCCTTGTCTATAATTTCTCTCATGTTTTCTGTGGTATGTCATTTTGTCTTAAATCTTCACATCAAAGCTGCATGTCTGGTTAATCAGATCTAGTTCCAAGTCACTAATACTTGTTTACACTTAACTACAGCTTAACAAATGTATTTGCTCACAAAATCATACAGCATATAGCTCCACTGTTCAATATTGGAGTCCTTCTCCAAGTCTGATGTCTGTGGTAATTTTTTTCTCTTATTTATTTGAACTTTCAAACACATTCATTTTAATGTCCTCTCTGGACAATTCTATTATCTCTAGTTCTGGGGGTATAAATTCTCCTATTTGTTGCATTTTCTGACTTTCCATTATGAATTCCCATTGGGGATTTAAATATTTCACTCTTAAGTCACCTTCATGGGGGTCATTATGGAAAAATTGTGTCTCCCCAAAATTCATATGTCGAAGGCCTAACCTCTTAGGTGACTGTATTTGGAGATTAGGTCTCTGGTATCTTTGTAAGAAAAGGAAGAGACCCCAACAATGCGCACACATAGAGACAAGGCCATGTGAGGATGTAGAAAGAAGGCGGCTATCTGCAAGCCAAGAAGAGGGTGCTTACCAAAACCAACATGGTTGGCATTTGGATCTTAGACTTCTAGTTCCAGAACTGTGAGAAAATAACTTTCTGTTGTTCGAGCTAACCAGTGTATGGTATTCTCTTATGGCAGCCCAAGCCAACTAATACAGGAGGATTTCAGGAGCCCCAGTCTATAGCAATGATCACCGTGTGTCATTTCATATTCACCTCTTCACTGTTGTCGTTAGTTTCACTGATTTTGTATTAGGTTTTCGTGAATTTCTCAACTTGCTCTTCTCATCCTACATACAAATTCAGAACTCACAGATTTCCTTAAAGGTGTCTCATACGGCCAGTTTCTCAAAAATGATTCATTTTAAATGATGGCTGGTGGTCAGAATTTTTGTAGTTCTAATATCAAAGGCATAGCAGAATGATCTCCTGTCTCAATGTTTTTCTGCAGGTAGTACAGATCCAGTCACCTTCTACCTGCACTCACCTCTAAGGGCATTACAATGTCACAACTGGCATTTAATGACTGCTTTCCCCTGAGAACTCTGATGTTTTGTGCCTTTGATTACTGATCTTACCTTGAATTTCTTCTTCACTGCAGCATCTAAAAGCTCTCTCTTCTTGTTTTTTTTTACCATGTACAAGCATTTCTAAAATATTTCTTTCATAATTTAATGGATTAGAGAAGTAGAATTTTTCTACATTGCCTTAATTTTAAAATACCAGATGTCCCTTTTGCTCTATTTCATTATGCCATTGTTCTTGTCCTCATCGTATCTCTGACTATATATTCTGACAAGTAGAAGTTGTTTTCTCTTTCTCTACTTGACAACGAAATATTGGTATTTTCAGAGGACTGGTCTTCTCTTTTAATGGTCTTCTTGAAAAACCTAGTCTACTTCCAGTGTTTCAAGTAACTCATTTTTGAACATTTTTGTTTATACATCCAATGTGAACTTGTTTTTTGGGTTACAGAACTGCAGGACCACCATTAGCTTAAACTCAGAATGTGTAGAAGAGAACTTGTGATTTTTCCAAATAATCCCTCAGAAATTTGTACCTTGGAACATGGCACTCTCATTTTTTTGGATAATCAAAGCAGAAAACTAGAAACCATTGATAATGGCTTCCTTTCCTCAACCCCCACCTTCAGTGGAGAGGCAAATTCCATTTTCTCAGCCTCCTTTACCTTACCATTATGGATACCTTAAGGAAATCTTAAGCATCTATCCTTAAGCCTCACTCATATAGAGATATATTAGCCTCTTAGGATTTTTCACTTGCAAGATTTAATTATTAGCCAAATTGACATCCATGCCACTAATCAGTTTTGTTGTTTCTCGTTTTCATTTGGCTGCCAGAGGTGTTTTCCTTCTAAGAGTAACTAGTCCATGCTTTTGAATCCATGCATCCTTTTGGTGGATTTTCTTTGCCTATAGGACAAAGTACAGACTCCAGCTTATGAAACTGAATTTTGGTAATTGAGCCTTTGACTACTGGTCTAGACTTATTTTTCATAGGGTTCTATACCACCACTCTGAACTCCAGTTCAATGAAACTGGTTTTAGTGTCATATTTTCATGACTTTTTTCAAGCTTTTGCTTGAAAAATCATTGCTTGAAAATCATTCTCCCTAGAATGATTTCCCCTTGCCCCCTTGAACTCAGCATCACCTTCCCAAATCTCTCATTCTTTTCCAGGGGAAGCTGACAACACCCTCCTTAGCATCTCTACCAGAAATACTTATCCTTGGTTCCTATTGTAATCTTAATTCCACTGATATAAAAATGTGCGACGTTTTAAGATGGGGTTTCTTCACTTCAATGACATTGATATACTGGATTAGATAATTCTTTGTTGTCTGAGCTGTCCTGTGTATTACCGGATATTTAGCATTCTTGACTCCTAATCACTAAATGTTAGTAGCACTTGTCCCCCATCAGACAGAACAATCAAAAATGCCTTCAGGCATTGTCGAAATGTTCCCTGGGTAAGAGTGGGGATTCCTGGTTATCAACCACTATTTTAAATTAGGAACCATATTTCAAAATACCTGTGTTCAAAGTCACAGCCTGCATTTCAAAATATTAGTTGGCTAAATGAGTACATAATGAATAAAAATATTCTAGTTACCAATAAATAGTATGTGTATGTGAATATATATATATCCTCATCTATCCATTAAATTATTGAAATACAAAATAAATCACTTATGAACTATGCTTTTGAAATACTTAAGAGAGACAAAGTTCAAATAATATTATATACATGTGTTATTGAGATACACACACACACATATGTCATAGTGAAAGACTAAATGACAATACACACAGTCAAGCAAGAACAATTAGTAATTTTGTGAATTGGCTGCCTATTCACATTTATTTTGCTAAGGCTAATGTTTAGTTAAGTCAACACTTCTGCCAATTTTAAGAGCCTTCATTGAATGAACTTATGTTTTAATTCTAGCAACTTTGCATTTAACCTTAAGGAAATATAACCTCCTGGGCAATTGTCAAAACAAGTGACTACATTGACAAAGTGTTCTGGAAGTAAAACCATTGTATTTCTTAATTGCTCTTTCTTTAGACATTTACTTGATAAATGTTTAGAGAACTTTTAGAAGGTGGTAAATATTTTAAGGAAATAAGATCTTCCAAGGTATTTTTACCACTACTAGGAAAGATAATTCATGTGTGCAAATAAGCTAAAGAAATTGAGTCAAAAGGTTAAGAAAGTTCAAGTGAAAATGCCATCCTAGTGATTTATAAAAACCAAGAAAAGAATGATAGAAAGACAACATGGAATGTTGGCCTTAGGGGGAAAAATTGTTAATATCAGTATTACTTACAATATTACAAAAAAACCTGAGAAAGTCTTGACTTTCAACAGTAGCTGAATAGTTACCATCATTTTAAGATTTTAGTTATAAAAACTCTACAATAATATGAAAAGCTACATAGTCTATGTTTAAATTAACATTAGAAAAAAAATTTGCATTCAATTTGAGTTTGAGCAGGCTTGTATAAAATGCATCACATAAAAACACCTAGAAGAAAATACATGACAATGCTAATGGTTATTTCTAGAATGCATGGCTAATAGGGGAAATATGTCTCTTTCTTTACATATATCAGTAATTTAAATTTATCTTCAATAGCTGTACATTTTTATTCATGCAAATATGATAAGCTAAACACAGATTGTGTTCTTTGACTCCATTCAGGTTTGAGAATATAGAAAAGCTTTCTTTTATTTGTCATATATTTCTATTACTTTTTCAAAACTTTCAGACAGTACAAGGGGAAAAATGTTTGTGAAATTTTATTTCTAGCCTTTGCTATTTCAACAATTTATTAATTAGTTCATAGACTAGTCCTTAGTCCTTAGATTAAGGGGGGAGGAGGGAAACCCCACAGACTCAAAAAAGCACAACTGTGCACCACCTGGTAGGATCATAGCCTTCTCCAAAAGCCTTTTTTTTTTTTTTTTTTTTCAGGAAAACACTGGGAAAGAGCAGGGAAGTCAGAAATGCAGATGTGCAGAAAGGTACAAGCACACAAAATGTCCTGTACTCGTCCCCAGATACTTCTTCTATATTACGTCATTATTATATCCTAAGGCTCATACCTCTTTGTCTTATACCTGACAAGCTAAAGCCCACTACTTCATATCTGAACCATATCTAATGCATTTCCAAATCTGTCCAGTGCTAAAGAACTTTAATTTTTAGAAAAAAAATATTTTTTAATTGAAAAATGAAATTGTGTATATTTATCATGTACAGCACCTTGCTTTGAAATATGCATACATTGTGAATTGGCTAAACTGAGCTAATCATCATATGACATTATCTCATATACTTATCATTTTTGGTGAGAACACTTAAAATATTAGGCAGCTATATTCCCTTAGTGATGTTCAGGAATATATTATTATTAACAATAATCATTATGTTGTACAATAGATATCTTTAACTTGTTCCTCCTAACTGAAATCTTGTATTCTTTGACCAATATCAAGAACTTTCCATGCTAGATAGAATATTAAAATGAATTTCAGGTAAAATAAAGGATGAAAAGTGTAAGAACACTAATATCCATGCTTGATTTGGCAAATCTCTGGTAGAATGGTGAGATGGATGAAAAGATTAGTTCTTAGAATCATAATCTGAATGGATGGATTCTTTTGTCCTATGTGGCTTTGAAGAGAAAGCTCAAGAATATGAGGCCATCTGATAATTATTTCTCCAGCAACTCAGGGAGGGAGGGACTATGGGTAGTTGCATTTTCTAAATGAGAAAATTGAAGTTCTGAGAAGAGAGTAATTTGTCCAAGGTTAAATGTTCATAACTCATAAGTGGTGAAGGTGGACTATGAACTCCAGTCATCTAACACCAGAACCACGGTTTTAGTCACTGTGGTATAACACCCTTATACAAAGCTCATATGATTGCAAAGGGTCAGAGCCTGGAGACTCTGAAAATCTGTCAGGACGACTATAATAACCTAAATAGGTGGATCAGAACTCAGGAAGATATAAAATGGAAGGGTTCTATAAACGTGGGGATAAAAAATGAGGACTCCAAGGTAAGGTGTAAGAACAGATCTGAAATATTCACCTACTCCTTTTTTACTATCCCCAAGTCAGTGAATGGGGTAGGTGGGTCAATTTCATTTAAACACTCATAAAATCAATACAAATTTGCATATGCATTAAAAAAATGTCAAAAGAGAAATACGTTGGCAATGGGGATAATGCAGAAGACACTAAAAACTGTAACAATTTGAGATTCCATTGACTTATCTACTCTCACTTCTATACTCATTTTGATCCTTTCCATTTGCATAGTTACTTTGATCTATATTATATTCAGGTCATTTCTAAGATAACCCAGTTCACCTGGGTGAAGCAGTATTCTGTGTTTGTTTTGTTGTTACCTCTGTGGTCTTGAGCACTGTGATCGAAATTGTTGTAGATGATGACTTAGTAAGCAAGCAACATTAAAAATTATAAATGTGAAATTTGCCAAATTGAAATAGTCATAGTCTCTCTCTCCCTCTATCCTTTACAAGTAACTTATTAAGAAGCACACATCTATGTAACAACCAATATATCTGAAAATTTTATTGCAAATTGTTATATAGTTTTTTAAAAGGTAGGAATGTAGGCCATATAAACAAAAGCTTAAATCCCTTCTTTCATGAAATCTTCAGCATCTCTGGAGTCTATAACTGATGTCATCTGTACTTGGATACTTTGCCTCATCTCTGTCTTATATGGGATTTATATGTATACATGTTCTGCCTCCCAGGGGAGTTCTTATATATTCAAGTGGCATCTTTTATTCTTTCAATTCAGCCTCCTTGACAGCTGAATGCAAGGGTGATGAGGTAGATACTCCAGCTGTCCATCATATAAACATTCTCCCTTTGTGCTTTCCTAATAGAATCTAGAATTGGTGTGCTAATGGGCCCAGCTACATTTTTCAGGCTCCCCTAGAGGTAGAAGTGGCTATGTAATTAAGTTCCAACCAATGGAACATACAGCAAATTTTCTTGGTGAAGCTTCTGGGGAAACACTAAAAAAAAAAGTGAGGACTGGTTAAGTTTGCATGTGATTTTTACCACCTACCATTCTACTACCTTCTTGCTGAAATAGACCAATTAGCGTTTCACCTTTGGTCTAGTGACCATGAATTGAACTCAGGTATAGAACCTCTGAACTAAGAATGTCAGAGCAAAAAGATAGAAAGTACTTGAATCTCTATCAGACCAGCCTAAGATGAACACCTCCTGATATCTCTTCAGGAGGGGTTCAACCACTTTTTGTTTAGCTAATCCTTAAATCTCTGTTTCTCATAACCAAACAGAATTTTAACTGATACCAGTGAGATAATCATACGAAAATAACAGTAACAAAACCAAGTCGAAGGCTAGGCGCGGTGGCTCACGCCTGTAATCCCAGCACTTTGGGAGGCTGAGAGGGGCGGATCATGAGGTTAGGAGATGGAGACCATCCTGGCTAACACGGTGAAATCCCGTCTCTATTAAAAATACAAAAAAAAAACTAGCCTGGCGTTGTGGCGGGCACCTGTAGTCCCAGCTACTCGAGAGTCTGAAGCAGGAGAATGGCATAAACCCGGGAGGCGGAGCTTGCAGTGGGCTGAGATCACGCCCCGCACTCCAGCCTGGGCGACAGAACGAGACTCCGTCTCAAAAAAAAGAGAAAAAAAAAGCTAAGTCTAAGACCATCTGTTGCACTTATATATCACTAAGCTGTGGACTTCCCAAGAGCCACATGAAAATGCAAAAGGATTTGTAAAAGTTTATAATTCTCTCATGAGCTTAAAAAAAAGAAAAAAAGTCCAAATCTATATATAGTGAAATGTATTCCAGTCTTTATAATTGGGGGGAAAAAAAACCTATTTCATAGGTTTTTGTGTAGGGGGAGCAAGTGATATCTTGATTGGTGAACTTTGGAATTTGTTGATGATACAAATTGATATTCCTATGCTTATTTCTTCTGGTGATCTTTGAAAAAAGAAAAACGTTAAATTTTCCAGTAGGACTGTATGAATATTTCTATGGAAAAGGCAAACCCACATTGTTTTCTAGCGGTATGAGCTGATTTAGAAGTATAAGTTAAAGAATAAAGAAGAAAGAATAGTTGGCTTGAGAATTTTACACTCTTCAAAATGAATCGCTGTAGTCCAGCTGCACGCAAAAGCTAAATGTCCGCAAATGCGATATTAGCATTGTTGTAAAGTGCCTGAAAGGCAGTCACAGTTTTGGTAAACAAGAGGCAAAGCACATGCTTTCTATTTTGGGGATGAAGTGGAAACTATATACATTGAGGTATAAAAACTACAGTGCTTGCTCATAAAGAGGACCACCTATGTACACCCCAGATGAACCTAAAATGTTTCTAAAAGTAGAACTAACACTTGTTAACCCACAGTTTGGAGTTTACTCAAATGCTTTAACAAGAAATAGAATCAAAGAGATCAGCATTATAAAAACTAGAGAAAATGATTTTGATCTAGATTATTTTGAAAGCAGGTGTTACTGTTTTCTCACCTTGACCACCAAAGGAAAAAAAAAAGTTATTCAGCTTACGTATACCAACTTCAGCATCTGTCATTGTCAGCTCAGAGTAGTATTCAGGAATTAATGCCCAGGTATAGGATACCAAAATAAGAAACAAAGGAATGTCAACTGTGAATCCAAATGATATCCTGCTAGTTAAGAAAAGGAGAGTTTTTTTGCAAAGAAAAGGAGTTCTCTCTTAAATACGGAAAGCAAGGGAATTCAGAATAGAAAAGCTGACAGAGATGAGGCAGCCTTAATTTACATGTGAGCTGTAATATCTGCCTTACAAGACTATTTACTTGGTAACTGGATGACATTCCTTAAAACTAGTTACCGTAGCAACTGCCACATGACACATGTGGCTCCAAGACCGAGAACATCTTCCTGCAAGAAACAAAAGCACCATCAGTGTCTCAGAGGAACGTTACCATTTGGAGTAATGCTGATGTTGTGAAGGAAAGGTGTTAACCCCAATTCACTGGGATTTTTTCCCTTTAATTTCTAGATCCTGGTAGAGTGTCAACAGTGCTTTCAATTTTTTTCACTCCTGTTTATCACTTCTTGGTCTTTTTAAAATGTTAATTACCTAAATATTAGCTTTTGGTTAAAGCCACTATAAAGCTTCTCACAAATAAAACCTACCTTCACAATTTCATTAAAACTTTCTTTTCAAGACTTTTATTTTCTTACCTCTGTTTCTTTGCTACTGCATCTTTTCACCTTGAATACCCATCTTTAACTCCAAGTAGGTACATAACCCCAGCCACTCATAGCTTAGCTCAACTGTCACTCTTTCCCTAACAAAATTCCGATTTCCTATGAACAAATGATAAACTCTGTTACTTTTCTACTTCTTCAATTTTTCTAATTTCTATCCTGTTTTAAGCAGTGTATTAAATATATTAATGTGCTCCTTAGGAATCTTTTCTCCATTATTTACTCCACTGAATTTTGTTTAGTTCTTTACTGCAATTCGGCTAGTGGATTATCATATTGAGTTTATGACATCTATTTACCTCTTTAGGCTACTCAGAGAGTAGAAACATCTTTTCATATCGGTGTCTGAGTGCTTGAAACATACAGGTGTCAATGAGTGTTATCTGACCTGTATTTAGTAATAATTAAAGTAACATATCATAATTGACACTAACTCATTCCAACTTCACAAGAACTGTGAGATAGTTACTATTAATACTTGTATTTGCTGATGAAGATACTCAGCTTTGGAGAGGTCAAGCTACCGTTCTTAGATACACAACTTGTAGATCAGGATTTAAAACTTGAGCTACAAAAGGGACTCAAGCTTCAGTTGCTAGGCACAGATCCTCCTTTGCTTGTGAGATAACAAATTAAGAACGGTTAACTTATTTATTTTGAACATGGGACAGAATGTAGACATGAAACAGATTTGTCATGACACAAAGCCTCAGCTGTAACAAATTAAATCAACACCCAGGACCTTCGTCTCTACATGCCTCTTTACTATCATTATATAAAGATCCAGTGTCAGGTAATAAGAACAAACAAATAATAGCATTCAACTATATGATCTTGGACAAAGCTTATCTTTCCTCCAAGCCATTTCCTTACTTATAAAACAGAAGACTTAGATTACAGGATCTCAGAGATTGCTTACTGGAATTGAATCTAAGATGCAGTATGCTCCTTTCCCATGTTATATATTTTTAGGTTTAGAAAGGCCATGTATTTCTATTCTGATAGAAAGTCCTAGGAAAGGGTTCTTCGTTAAAGTCCTCCACAGTATTGGCCGGGTGTGGTGGCTCAGACCTGTAATCCCAGCACTTTGGGAGGCCGAGGCAGGCAGATCACGAGGTCAGGAGATGTGACCATCCTGGCCAACATGGTGAAACTCCATCTTGACTAAAAAAAAAAAAAAAAAAAAAAAAAATACAGAAAATTAGCCGGTCGTGGTGGTGGGTGCCTGTAGTCCCAGCTACTCCGGAGCCTGAGGCAGGAGAATGGTGTGAACCCAGGAGGTGGAGCTTGCAGTGAGCCGAGATTGCGCCACTGCACTCCAGCCTGGGCGACAGAGCAAGACTCTGTCTCTAAAAAAGGAAAAAAAAAAAAAAAAAAAAAAAAGAATAGTCCTCCATAGTATTTTTCTATTTAATCAGAGTAACTGCCAAAATACTATTAATGGTCTGCAAGGATTTATTCCTATTTCTCCTCTCTCTCAACGAATTTCATACACACACTGCTGCAACCACAATGGCCTTGTTGCTATGCTTTCAACTCAGGGCCTTTGAACTGGCTATTCCCTTTACCTGGAATTTATCTTCCCTAGGTAGATGCAGGTCTCTTTTGCCTCCCTCAAATGTGACTCTCTTACCAAGGCCTGTCCTGGTCATCCTATTTAAAATTGTATTTACATACTCCATTCTGTTCACTCTGTCATATTTTTTCTCTTTTCATTTTTAATTTACTGAATTTGTACTTTTGTTTTTCTCTTTCTTTCCAATAGAACATGAGTTCCAAGGTCAGGAATTTTGTATATGTGTTGTATCATAATATATCCCCAGCACCCAGAACAGTGCTTTGTACAGAATGATTCCTCCATTTTTATTGATTGTGTAATGAATGAAAAAGTAATCATCGATTCTTCTTTTCATTTATTCATCCTAACAATTGTATTTATTGGTGACTGCTTGGTACAGTTCTAGTTGCTGGAATCCTCTTGATGATTTTTGAAACCTCAGAGCCTCAGATAATTTTACCCATTCTGGCTATTAAAAATTGTGTTGCGTCCAATATGAAAAATGAGCACTCTCTTTAAGTTAATAAAAGTCAGGTCTCTTATTTTATAAAAAGCAAATGTCAAAGCTTAGACTACGAACATTAACTCCAGCTTCAAAAGTGTGTCCTTGAAATTAGTCTTGTGTTGGCACAAACAAAAAAGGAAAATGGAAAACTCTAGCTTTTTTGTATATCATGAGATTTGCAGGCTATTAGGCTAAATTAGCTCCAGTTGCCTGAAGGATGTCTTAGGTAACTGCAGCTACCCACAAGCATTACCGCATCTAATTCTTGATGCCATGCTTTGGAGAAAATATAAAGAAATCAGAGAAATTGCAAAGATCCCCTCTCACAATGATAAAATGCAGGAGTAAACCAGAACTGTGAAGAAAGATCAATTGAATTAAAAACATACAGCCTGAAAAAAGATTACTGAGAGGAAGATTTTTTTCCTGAAATATTAAAGAACAACCAAGAGAAAGGGGCTATTATCCTAATTATATAATGGGATACTGTTTTAAAAGCACTCTGGTTTATACAAGTGAGAATCTGCATTAAACATGAGTATCTCTTCACTTCTGGGGAAAAGTAGCATTAGAAGCCAAAATGGATTTCCCTAAGCCACCATTTTGCATAAGTGAACTCTTAATTGATTCTGGTAGGGGTCATGAAGGACCTACACGGGGATGACCTTCTTGCTGATAAATTGGGATGAATAGCATTCTGCTTTCACTGGAGAAAGGATAAGGAATTAGTAGGATATGCATGGTATGATTGTTGCAGAGAAGCACTTTCATTAAATAGAGAGAAGTACACACACACACACAAAATTGTTTCAGTCTTTGAGGTACTACAGTAAAAAAAAAAAAAAAAAAAAAAAAATAGAGCTTTATTCTTTGTAGACTAGAAACACAGCCAAAAAAATGTACACCCTGAGATCTACAAAAGGCAGGAGAGCTTAAAGGAGCCGCCATTTTACTGTGGAAAGACATGGATTATAAGTCATGAGATCTGAGTCTTTCTCCAGGTTCTATAATTACCTTGCTTTACAAACTATGGTAAGTTATTAACTTCTGTATAATTCACTTTCTTAAACTGTTAAATAGGGTTAGTGGTGAGACCAAGTACCTTATAGTACTGAATTATATCTCGTTTTAAAATGAGAAAGCATGTAGGAGAATTAATTTTCCCCCAAAGAAAAGCGTTATTCAAATGATTATTTAATTATAGTAAATTTCTGTAGCTACCCAGGAGGAACAAATGATTCTTTGGGACCTATCATATCCTAGTGTTCAAATTTTTCAAGACATGTTCCCTAGAATAACCAGGTTTTTAGAAGTAGTAACCCTTTCCAACAAGGACTGTTCTTAATCGTGAACATGCAACATGCTGAGTGTGGGGAAATGTTAGTAAAGAAACAGTGAGTTCAGAGGGATGTCCTGGTCAAAGTAGGTGTATGTAAGATTGTAGAAGGAAGTCAAAAGAGATGTAATATACTTGAATCAGAAATTTGAAGGCAAAAAAAAAATGATGGCAGAATGCAAGGGCATGAGGAATAGGTTGAATAAAGGTTGAATATTTCTGGGCAGCTCTGATAAATTTTACCAACATCTATCATCATAGGAGATAATGATAATGGTGACCATGGTTGGTTAGACCTATCAAGAATGTTTTGTAGGTATCACTTTTCTTTTGACAGAACTCAGTTGGAATTAATCACAACTTTGTTCCTCTTTCATCCTTTTATCTGGTCTATGGCGACCAGTCTATCTTTCGAAAGGAAGAAATGGCTTCTTTTCTCTCTGTTGTGCTCAGTGCAGGCCCAGTCAGTGAAAGAGTCTCTTCACTGGCAAATAGAAATTCCCTAGATATTCTATATTAATACTCTTTGCAGACATTTCTTTGATATCAATGCATACATTTGACTAATAAGAAAGTTATTAAAATGTGTCTCCACATCATCATTTTCTTTGCCCAATTTTTTTTTTTTTTTTTTTGTATGGGTGAATTGTCTAGTCCTAAACAAAATCTTTTCCCTCTTACAACATCATTCTAAGAGGAAGTCATTCTAATTTAACTCGCCAAGATGTAGTATTTTGCCTTTTTTGCAAGCCATTCCACTTAAGATTACAGCTTTTAGGCTGATACAGTACTAGAATTAAAATGAGGACATAAGTTTGCTTTTCCAGTTCTGACTATTTTTTTGTTTTGTTTTGCTTAGCCATACCTATAACCTTAAATAGTGAATTATTATCTCTAGAGGACAACCACGTTTTCAAAGCACTTTTTAAAAGCATTTTTCATGCACTTTCTTACATACCCTAGTTTTTCCCATGTTTATTTCCCTCTTTGCTTTGAAATTTTTCATGAGATAATCACACCCATTTATCCTACAGGCATGCAGTGGGTCAGCAGGACCATCTGTGGAGGAAAGTTGGAAGATTATGAGAGATGGATGGTACCTAGAAAATTCAAAAACGTCTAGAGGGTTATGTATCTTATCTTTTAAGAACTCAGGTATCCTATGCATTTATTCATCACGTATAGAGGAAAAAACAAAGTAATTGTAAATTAAAGGAGTTAGAAATTATTAAGCATCACATGAATAATTTATTAATCATGCATGAGGTGCCAGTGCTGTGTCTCTGTATCTATCTTTCTGTCTGTCTCCCCTATTGATATTTGTATTACTTCATCCTTGACCTTAAAATCACCTTAGGAGTTAGCGATTTACTATTAATTTACTTACAGATAAAGTCTTGGGACAAATCCCTATCATATAGCTCACCAATTCCAATTATGGAAACAAGCTATACCTGGTATATCATATGCTACTCTGGATATCTTAATAGCTATAACATATTAATGCATTGTATTTGTTTAATGCTATTTTCCCCTATATACACACAGCTAATTAACTTGTTTTTTCTTATAAGCAATACTGAGTGAGTTCAATGATTAGGCTTGTAAAAGAAATAATTCTATCCCTGTTTTTGAAAAATGCAAGCATATTCAGTCAAAAATTATGACCCTCTGCCAGGCTCGGAAGTGCCTCCTTTCAGGCATCAAAGTGTGTGTTAAATCCCTCTGACGTTGTGTTTCTTAAATATTTCTGACTCTCTTATGTAAAATTATCATTTAGTTCACGATTCAGTGATTCTTTAATATCTTGATATACAACCACTTAGAAAACCACTCAATATAAAAGAAGGAAACAAAAACATCTCTCTTAACAATTATTTAGGCATTTTACTCCTTTTAACAGTTTCCACATCCATTATCTTGTTTAAGCTAAAAGATAAAGCATTGGAATAGAAACACATATTTTGTTACAATTTCACTTTCCTTTTTCAGTTCAAGTTAAATGATAAAATCATAGGTGTATGCTTGCTATCTGTGGCAGACACTCAAGCCAACTATCGATAACTATTCTTCTCTCATTCCTCAACATTAAGAAGCCAAATTTTAGTTAGGTCCTTTCCTTCCCAAATAAGTATTTCTTTCTCCTCCTTACAGGTATGTGTGGCCATGACCAAGTTAAAAGATGCATCTAACATCTGTAAAATTGCCTTAAAAGTAAATGGGAACTTGTCTTTCTAAACTCCTTTTGCCCTCTGTTTCCTGGAAGGTGAATGTGATCACTGAAGTTCTAGCAACCACCTTGACTAACAAGGATTGGAAGTACAGCCTAGGGATAATGGAGCAATCATCTAGGAGACAAGTTTTCCGAAAGAATTTGGAGAGCTTCTTTAACTAGGGCTAGACCGTTAACTTTTGGGCTCTAACTTTGGTGATATATAATATATATATTGCATAAACTTCATAGCAGTACAATGAAGCAGGCATGAATATCTCTATTATACAAAGGAAGATATAAAGCTTCAGGGATTTGAAGTGATTGAACTAAGACCACAACAGAATCCATGGTTTAGAATCACAATTCTTAGTACAGCTCTGGTACAAAATGGTTTCTACAAATTTGCCTATTTACCAAGTTAAAATGGGACCTAATTAAATAGGCACGCTTAATTTATAGTCAGATAATGAGAAGAGAATGGATAATTTCCACTATGAAGGCCAGATTGGGTGACTTTAGTAGTTTATTGGCCTTCACTTCATGCTACGATGTTAGTTTCAAGAAATATTTATATATAGTAAAAAGAAAGAAAGAGAGAGAGAGAAAGGAAGAAAAGAGGGCAGGAAAAAGAAAGAAAGGGAAAAAACGCTTTTAAAGTGCCAAGCAGTAGATGTCCTGAACTACTTGTAAATCTAAGTATAAACAAATAGAAAATGACACAATATCTTTTATGTAAGAATTAATAGAAGTAGGTTACTGTTTTATTGGGGTGGGGGACAGCTTTCTAAAAATTTAGCAAGTAACAACAACTTTGGATAAAGTCAAAGAAAGTGAAACAAAGAGTACATTGGATCCAGCTAAGAGGATAACATGGATTGCTATTAATGCTGAAATAACAGGGAAGGTTTTGAAGCCAAAGCAACAGAGATGAAGAATGAAGGTGGCAACCGTATCAAGGGCAAGAAAACAGTAGAGGAGAAGGTCTTATACTGCTTGAATCACAAACTTCTCTTTTTGGTTTAGATGTGGCATTTTTAGCTGAGATTCCTAAATAAATGCCTCAGGTTTCTTCGTTTTGTTTACTAGGTTTTAACAGTTCTATTTCTTACTGTATTTACCTGCCAAATTTTGATTGAAGATGAAATCCACTGAGACCACTGACCATAGAACTTTATGCCATGAGTAAGACCAGATCTTGGGGCTATAGCATACTGCAGGCACCGGGACTCAAGGAGATAAATACTCATGACTGGCTCAGGCTTTCTATCCATCAACAATAATGCTTAGCATTTATTAAACAACCACAACATGACAAGTGTTTTGCCTATATCACCTAAGTTAGGTCTCACAGTCCCATAGTAGAAGTATGATGTGGTTAATGGAATGGACTCTGAAGTCACCCTTCCTAGTTTAAAACCTAATTTGTGCACCCTTCTCATCCTGAGACTTTGGCTGTGTTGCTCATCTTTCCTGTCTTTCAGTTTTCTTATCTCTAAAATGAGAATAAAATTAATATTCACCTATTCAAGGTATTGAGAATTATTAGCTAAAATGTATTGTCATAGGATCCTTGGGGTGTCACTTTTCTGGTCAGAGACCTCTGTGGCCAGTGGTGCCTTTGTTTGAGGTTTGCTCGGCCTGTTGCCCTTGTTCCGCCCACTCAGCCTGGCAGTCTGCACTGGGTTCGAGTTACTGGCCTGGATCCCACGCCTGCCAAGGGTGAGCCAGGCCTGGAGCATGGAACAGCGAGGGGTGTGTGAGTGAGGGAGCCTGGGGTCCAGCCACTATGCACAGCCAGGCATCCCGGCTGAGGCATGGCAGGCAGCTCTAGGCACCAGCACAGGTACTGGCTCCCTGCGAGGCTGCAGCTAGACCAGGCATACCACAAGTAGCGTCCATGGCTGGCACCGGGGAACACAGTGGCACCTGAAAGCTTGGAGATGATAGGAACTGCAGAGTTCCAAAGAGGGTATCACAGCCCTGACTCAGGGATCTTCTAGGTCTGGGCCCCCGAAAGGGCTGCAGCTCTTCTCTCTTCTTCTTCTCATTGCCTGCCACATGGCAAGCAAAGAGAGTGTTTCAGTCCTGCTGTGTTACAGGTTTTCCAACCATGCCACTTGGCAGGTACTGAGTTCTTGTCCTGCATCCAGAAGAATGAGGTATGCGCACAAGTGGAGGGTGGAGGGTGTGCAAGGCGAAAAAATGCTTTGTTGAGTGACAGAACAGCTTAGAGGAGACCCACAGTGCGTAGTTCCTCTCTGCAGGCAGGTGGTCCTGTTGTCTGCCCAAGTCTGGCTGAGGACAGGGATTTGTATAGGCTTCAGAGGAGAGGAAGTGGGCGCTGATTGGTCCTTGGGTGGCCATGGACAGGCCTGGAAAAGGCACCATAAGTTCTCACTCGGGTCCACAGAACTGGCAGCCCAACACCCAGGCCTCAAGCCATCCCTAGCCTGAAGGTAAGGTTTCACCAGGGGCCCTTTCCCCTCAGGAGCTTATCGCCTCCTGCTGCCCTTAATCTGCCGTCCCTGGCACCCAGGATGCCCACGTTGTTCATGCAGAGAGGGTGCCTGCAGTCTCTTGCCAAGTCGCCCTTATCCCCCCTTCAGCCTCCCTCCCGGGCTCACTGGCATCCAAAGTCCAGAGTGGGCTGACGCAGCAGGGTGCTAGTGTGTGTCAGTGCCGCCCCAGCGTGCACGCACTTGGCTGGGTCATGACAGTGCCTGGGCTTGGCCACAGCTTTGCTCTGAAATCAGAGCAGGCACTGGGAGTAGGGAGAGGCCAGGCAGTAGGAGCGGGCACTTCCGAGCCTGTGGGGGTAGGGAGGCTTCCTTGGCCCCTGAGAGTGCAGAGATGTCCCATCCGAGCCGTGGCTGGGCAGCTACAGCTGCGCTCAGGAGAATGGGGCTCCCCACCCTTCAACTTGGAAGCGGCTGGGACTTCTGCCTGTTCCCTGCTCCTGCGTCTCTGTGGAGCACGCAGCCCCAGCCATGCCTCCCCCACTGCAGCCAGTGTCATGGCAGTGGCCACTCCAGACTGGCTGCCACTGTCATCAATATCACGTATTTAGAATAGCCTGTCATCTTATATGGTTTACTATTATTTTTGTTTTTAATCCCTTTCTTCATTTCACTGAGAAGAAAAAGGAAGCTCAGAGGGTTTACCCAATTAATAAATGTCAAAGCGAGTATTAAGCTTTAGGGTTGCCACCTCTAAAGTTGGTCAACACTCTGGGACAGGCACCATTTTGTGTTTCATTCGGGTAGAAAAATTTTGAATTATAAGAAATACCTTTTCAGAGTGTTCACTCCTAACATTTAAAAAGTAAATTCATCTCTGAAAATGCCACTTACTGCAAATGTGGACATGCTTCTACCCCACCGGGTGAAAGTAGGTCACCCCTTCTCACCTTCCCATTACAGACTTCATTTCAGCTGAAGTGCAGGGCACAGTCAGCTTCCAGCTGCCTAGCTACATTATGAAAACTACATTATTAAAGGGCTGTATAGTGTGAATCTGCATTATAAGTTGTTTCATGAAAACCACAAAAAGGAATACAATTAGTTTTTCATCTTTGGAAAGAAAGCTCTTAGTTTGATAGGACTAGAAGTCCCTCTATTGCTTTGGCTTTAATGTCCTCCTCCTTCCTAAAATTCCCTTCCAGGCTGTCCACAAGCCATTCTGTCCAAGTCAAAACTGTTCTCAAGTCACCACCAAGGTGGTTTCAAAATTAGATTAATTTGAGGTGAATTCTCATAAACAGCTTTTCTTTCCTCTTGAGCTTCAATGTCTACTTAAGAACAAACACAAAGTCAACTCCAATGCTTTTTATAGTCCAAGCCCAATACAAAATGTGAGAATTCCAATAAGCAATAATGTCTTTTTACTGCATTTTAGTACTAAAAAATAAGTGGTTCTAAAACCGCTGTGGCTGTTAGTACTTAAATGGCCGAATTATCTTAATTGTCTCAGAAGTGGTACTAACGTTTGAAAAAGCAAGAGTGCCTATGTGAGAAGGAAGGGAAATGCCATCATTATGTTCACTTTTCAGAAGGGAACATTTGTCTGCATTTCAGTCAACAACAAATCATTTTCCAGTAAATCAAAACTCAAAGAGGTGCGGGTGGCAAAGTTCTCTGGCATATGCTATCCGTGACTGAGTTGTAGTAAATTTAACTTTGCTGTGGAGAAAGCTACTGTGAACAATTATGAGTCCATTTGATCCCAATTTAATCAACTTGAAGTTCCAAGCTGGCCCATTTTGAGGCTGGGGCACACTGCATGACAATGCGTGAGACACATTTTTCTGTTTGGCAGAGAGCTCTTTGGACTCTTGATACCCAACTCAATGTCAAACGATGTCTGAGAGTCTTAGGGAGGCAGGGAGCTAGAATACACTCAAGCTGAGTACATCTCACAGAGAACCACTTACCTAAAGGCAAAGGGAAAAGAGGGTGTGGATAAAATGGTAGAGTCAGGAACCCAGCATATTCTTATCAAGCAAATAAGCTTAACTTCTATAACAAATTATCTCTTTTTTCATATTGATATCTTAATAAAGTAACAAATATTCTCTTGTCCCAAGTCCTAACTTCTTTACCAATATCCATAACATTTACTGTTCCTTCTCACTGCCTGCCAACTCTTGGAAAGAACTGTCTATACTAAGAGTTTATATGACCTTTCTCTCTATTCTCTTGGACCCATTCTTAGCAGGCCTTCACCTTCTGTTTACACACAAAGGATTCTTGATGAATTACACTCGTCTTCGTTTTGAAATGCCCAATGATCATTTCCCAGTCCTTGGTTTACTTGACCTATCAACAACTCTTGGCAGAAATGATTCATCCCTTATCTTCAGAATGCATTCTTATTTGGTTTTCAGAAGGGTCCTTTGAATGGATTATCCACCTACCACGAATATTCTTCCTTCTCAGTAGTCTTGGTTGGATCTGCCCCATTGTCCCTACCTATATGAAATGGAATATCACAGGAACCACCCACAGATCTATAATCTTCTTTCATTATACTTACTTACTAAATGCTTCCACTCAATAGCATGACTTTAATTTTCATTCATATGCTGATGACCAAATTTACATCTCCAATCTCAATCTCGCCTCTAAACTACAACTTTTTATTTGATAACTGTAATTAAAAGTTAGTAAGTATCTTAAAATTAAAGCTTCCCAAAGACATGCTTTATATCTATTCCCTCCAAATCCAAAACGCAGTTTTTTCAATCAAAATAACCGGCAATTTCATTGTACCAGACCAAAACTTTTCTTTAATCTTTACTCCTCTTTCTCATATCTCACTTCCAATCTATCAGTAAATACTATTGGTTTTATTCAAAATATACTCTGAATTTGCCCACTTCTCACTGTAGCCACTGTTATCTCCCTGGTTCAAGATACTGTCTTCTTATACTTGGATTCTTGCAGGAGACTTCTAACCATTTTCCTTACTTTTACCTAGGTATTATTTGGCATGTAGATGTCAATAACTGTTCTGAATCTTGAGTCAGATCAAATCATTTCTCTATTTGAAACCCACCTGTGCCCTCTTAAGTTATTCAGAGTGAAATACAGAAAACTTACCATAACACAGCATCCTATCTTTTTGACTGCCTTTGCTTCCAATACCTCCCCAGCTTACACATCAGGTTCACACCAAGCTCCTTACTGTTCCTTAAACAGCCCTAGGATGTTCTCATCTGCAGGCCTTTGCACTTGCTGCTGTAACTGCTTAGAAGCAGTTCTCCATGTGCTTTCATGAGGCTTCTCTTCAAAGATACCTTGATCAAGAAAGCTTTCTATAGTCCATATAAAATAGCATCTCTGGATCTATCATTTTTAGTGACTTTATTCTTCTTCATTTTTCTTTGTGACACTTATTACCACTTGACATATTTTGCATTTGTCACTGGCTATCTTCCCCAACTAAATATGAATATAATGTGGACTTTCTTTTCTTCACACTTACATTTTGAGTGCAAAGAATAGTGCCTGATCAGATTACCTGAGGTCAGGAGTTTGAAACCAGCCTGGCCAACATGGTGAAATCCCATCTCTACTAAAAAAGAAAAAAAAAAAAAATACAAAAATTAGCCAGACGTGATGGCAGCACCTTTAATCCCAGCTACTTGGGAGGCTGAGGCAGGAGAATTGCTTTAACCCGGGAGGTGAAGGTTGCAGTGAGCTGAGATCATGCCTCTACACTCCAGCCTGTGCAACAGAGTAAGACTCTGTCTCAAATAAAATAAAATAAAATAAAATAAAATAAAATAAAATAAAATAAAATAAAAAGAATAGTGCCTGGCACCCAGGAGCTTTTGAGTAAGTTCCAGAATTATCTGAATAGTTGTGAATAGTTGTTTCACAAAAGTTAGTAGAATCAACAAAATGAAACTTTCCCCTATATGATTTAGAAGGAGATTTAAAAAGTCATTAAGAATGACACATTTTGGGAGTTTGTTGACTTTCAAAATATATAAAACTGGCAAGAGATCTCAGCAGAGAGAAGAGTTTCAGACCAATCTACCTTCTGACACTACCTTGTGTCACTTTGTAAAGGTCATAGATATTTGAAATAAAATTTTCCTTGACATAATAGAAAGTGAGCCCTGGCAAAATAATTATTAAATATTGATTTAGAGAAATCCAATGGTTCAGGCATTCTGAGATACGGGGACAGGGAGCCAAAAATTACTGGCTTGTGATGACTTGGCATTTTTTTTTTTAGCTTGCTTGAAACCATCGTTAGCTGTGTGAATCCATAAGGCACATGCTCAGTACGTTTGGCTGAGTATTCTACTCCCAATAACACTTCTCCGTAACTATTAACATAAAACCACCTCAAATTAATGGCTCTGCTAAATTAAACCTGACGCAGTTCAAAATGCAAGTGAATCTGTTTTCAATTCCACAATCACTCGTCACTCTTATTTTATTCATTCTAGAGGCAGAAGAAACTTAAGATGCATTAACTTTGTTAAACAAAAACTGATTTTTATGACTCAACTGTCAGTCTTCACAGTTCAGCAAATTTTAAAAAATATTTTACAGCATTTTCTATATTATCTCTGTAGACATTTATAGAGAGTTCTCTGATTTTTTTTACATGATATAGCTGAAAAATTGTTAATTTTTGTAGACCTCTAATGTATCTATCAATTCTTATTTTACTTTAGACTCAACCAAAAATAAGAAGCCAAACAACACAAAACCCCAAACTTCAAATGATAAAGTATTTATTTTACAAAAGCATTTTGCTTACCCTTTGAACACAGATTTCACATATTATCACCTTCACATTTAAAATGTCTTAGGGAAATAGTTCATGCCTACCATTAAGAAGGAGGTTTTATTTCATGAGATGCAGCAAATAAGGACACAAACAAAATATATCACAGCACAAACTCTTCTAAATCTCATCGCTAACATCTAATTCTTCGCTGTAGAGCTCACTGTCTGCCCTACCTCCTGAGACCTGGATTAGTCTGTTTCTTCCCCCCACATGTCACCATTCTGCGTCTTCCTACTTGTTTTGTCCTAATATCTCTCTGTATAAAGTGTGTGTCCATTGTCATTAAAATATGTGTCCTGTTTCCCCTTGCTTATCACTTACTCCTTCCTCCTTTTGTATTATTCTGAGTCATTTAGCACTCACAGCTTAATAGAAGTATTTTTGGAAACAATATACTCAATAATATATGGCCAAATGTGCATGATCACATTTTGTAGGGAGCAATTAAGAATTGTGAAACAGCCTGGACTAATTTGGAGCCAACCTACCAGAATTGACTGACAAAAATGAGTATTAATTATAGTTCCTTGCCTCTTTACTACTGCTGAGTTTAATTTTCATGGCCTTCATATTACCAAAGTAACACAAAAATGAACCACTCTTGTGGCTTTACCATAGGATGATAAAGGCGGAGCATTTGAATAAATATTGTAATTGAATGTTGTTCTGCTGTGTAGCTAACATTTGTCTCAAGCAGAAAAAAATAAGCTATATAGGCATTATATGCATGAGGTATCATGTGATAATTAAAAACAAAAATGGAAAAATGTTTAGGACAAATGAAAAAACATGTAGACACACTTCCGATATATGCATGCCAGGTGTTAATATGAAAAAAAATTAAACAGTAGTATAAAGAAATAAAAATAATCTTTCTTTTAGGGTTGTAAGATGTCAAAGTAAGAAGGCACCACATGGAGTTAAACAGGCAAGAAACGCTTTATTCAAGACATTGCAATAGGGAAGAGAGATTGAATTCAACTCTGCTGAAACAAAAACCGGGGGTGGGGTGGGGTTAAATGCTGGGCTAACCTGGTAGAAAAGTGCTGGAAGATGTCAAGGAGAGGTTGGTCAATATGTTTACTAATTGGTACTTGATAAAGTTAGACTCCTACCTTTTAACAGAAACTGGGAGCGTGTACCCTATCTTTTTTGGTTACATTTTGAAGAGATGGCTCCTAGGTCCTTGAAAATACATTCTTGAGCTATACAACTTGCAAGCTGGGAGAATATTTACATCCCAAAGTAGCAGAGAAAGAGTTTATAATTGTGTTTTAAAGTAAGTTATCTAAGAAAAGGGAATCAGGACCCAATAGTCAGGAGAAAACCTTTTTAAAGTTTAGTGAAGCCAAGAAGAATATTAAAGTCTTCTTCATTTTGTTCCTATAATTACAATCTCAAAAGCAACAAAAAAATGCCCTATTTAATAAGTGCCTTAGTCTGCTCGCATGATACTAATAAAGACATACTTGAGACTGAGTAATTTACAAAGGAAAGAGATTTAATTGACTCACAGTTCCACATAACTGGGAAGGTCTCACAATCATAACAGAAGGTGAATGAGGAGCAAAGTCACATCTTACATGGCAGCAGACAAGAGAGCTTGCACAGGGGAACTCCCTTTATAAAACCATCAGATCTCATGAGAGTTATTCACTATCACAAGAACAGCACGTGAAAGATCCATTCCCATGATTCAATAACCTCCCACTGTGTCCCTCCTACAACACGTGGGAATTATGGGAGCCACAATTCAACATGAGACTTGGATGGGGACACAGCCAAACCATATCATTAAGTTTTTAACTCACCAAAATGTTATTTTGAACAAGAGTCAAGATGATCACTCACATGGCTATTTCTTAAAATAACTTTATATGGTTGGTGAGTGCAATATTCCCTACTGTAGATCAACTTTGAAGGCACCAATGGAACAGATCTGAGGATATCCATTGCCCCTACTTTTAGCTTTCTAATTCCTCAGTAAGTAAAATATCAGATTACTGGATTGGTCTGTACATTATAGTCATTAAAATGAGTAAACACAACCACAGAATTCTCTTGGCTAATTCTTTTCACTTTCTTTAATTATCCTTCCCACTAAAATTTCAATGTTCATTAAGCAAAGCTGCTCTAAGTAGCTCCTGTGACTCCAGTTAACTATTAAGTATTTAAACCTGTACTTCTGAACATTTCATATGAGTTCATGTTTACTCATATCGTGAGTCTGACAATATTACAGAGTTATCATACTTTTGCCCAGGAGCTTTTAGTCTAAGCTGCATTTTATTTTACAAGAACCAGTGTGATAACAGGCTAAAAGTCTTGACCAGGTAATAAAGAGAACTGGTTTCTTGCCCCCAGCTCCATGATGAAATAGGTGTATAACACTAACCAAGTCTTGCCACGTCCCTGGCCTAACAGCACAGTTCCAAATCTGTAAAATTAAAGTGTTAAGCTTCAAAATTGCTAAGACCTCTTTCAGCTGTAATATCTTATGATTCTAAGATTCTACCACCTTACAAGATCCTTGTGAGGCAAAAGTTAGTTTATGTTTGTTCAAGTTTTAGGTAACATAGAACTCTGCACTCTAAAAGAGACAAAAGACTAACGTTGGCGACAGTTTTAGAATAGGGATCCACCACCCTGGAAAGCACTCTTTAGTGAACTAGGCACAGGGCCATTTTAATTTCCCTAAGCCCCTTCTATGGAAGTTTCTAGAAATAATCATGTTGCCATGCTTTAACTCTTATATTAACAGCTGAGTTTTTAAGTGTCAACTTACTGTCTATATAGGGCCCACTCGGTTTCCATCGTATTACAAAATATATATACAACCTCATAAGATATTCACCAGTGTCCACTCACTGTATAGATATATAAGGAAAGAAATTAATATGAATCTATTCATCCTTTATATTAATATTTTATGCAGTTGACAGCAACTTCATGGATTTGAAAACATAAATGAAAAGGCATGGGAGGCATTTTACTTATTTAGGTAGTACATGCGCTTCGTTTATACATAGAATCAAGAAACCCTTTTTTCCAATAAATGCACACCAGCCCATCATCCCCATTTTGCAAAGTCTGGAATCATTGATCTACATGGATCAATCAGTATTGAGTGTGACATATATTCATTTTAATGGAGTGGAGAGAAACATCTTCAAAGTCCTGAAATATTGTTTAGCTCAGGTCACATTTAAAATTTGAGCTATCACAAATGCAAGACCCAAACCTAAATAAAATGAACTAGTCATCTAAAAAGAAATACATCCTTTGTGATATACCCAAAAATCAGAATTGCTCAAATGACAGAAGTCACATTTTATGAATTGTGCTCTTATCTGGTTACACAAGGGGCCATAATATTAATATTCCCCTTCAGAAATTTGTATAACTATCTATCTTTACTCCAAGACCATCTACTCCTGAGGAATAATGTGTAAGAAATTTGGATGTGAGGTGGTTTGAAACAGCCCCTACTGAAACTTGCGAGAGAAAGCACTGAAAATTCCACTTGCTCCATGGCATAGAATTTTCCTCAAACTTCACACTCTTTGAGAACGGCAAAGCTTTTTAATTTAAAATGCTTCTAACCATTCTTGCTTTGCTTTAGTGGACTGCGATTATAAAACTTTTATCATCCCAGATTGCCAAATAGAATATACCAAGCAACTGATTCCATCACAGACCTTGTTCCCCAAGTGGAAAACCAAGGTTGTATGACATCTGAGTCTGAGAACATTTCAGAACGTTAAAACGGTTAGAATAAACATACTGTGTGTTTAGTATGCACAGAAAACTACTCATTTTCCTGAGTTTGTTGCAAGGGTAAAATTAACCCATGAAAAACTAAATAGGTAATGCAAGTCAGAACACTATACCATTCCCTGAAAGTTCAACAAAGCTTGGCATTTTCCCTTACCAGTGTTCCAATGAACAGCTATTTGGATACCTGCCAAATGAATGAAGCACAATACAGATGGATTCTTTTCTCTTTTTTCTAAATTATATTCCTCAAGTTGTTTGTCTTTAACCTTCAGAAAGCCCTGTGCCCTTATCAGCCAAAACGATCTGAGCTGGGTGCTTAGAAGTAATTTTAAAATACTATCAACTAATAAAAACAAACACAATAGCGACAAACAGCTCAAAGACCTGGCTATAGTAGAGATTTTAAAGGGAATGACCCCAGGGGAAAACTAACTCATCTTGGTTTATTTATCCCAGGCAATAAATCACCATCTAGACAAATTGAGGCATATTGAGACTTGGTTGCTTAATGGATAATCCATTGACCTTTTAATCCCCTTAAATCTTTTTCTGTATTCATTTTTATGTACCAGGCAGCATGTCACATGCCAGGCAAAATTGTTGTTCCAGGAAGAGGTGAGGTTGCAAAAGAGAACAACTGGGGCACCATAGCTATTATGCCCTCCTCTGACATCCTCCTGATAACCTGGAAAAACTGAGAATAAGAGTAGAAGGGAATTTTTCATAGCACATTATGTAAATAAATATATATATATATATACACTCTTTTTCTATAACTCTTAAGTTAAACATAGATTAAACAACTCTGCTACATCCCAGTGTGCTGCCAATTAGGTGTCTGGATCAAGTGGAAATGCCTTGATTCTCTAGATGTGCTCTTCTAGGAGTCAGCCTACACTAGCAATGTGAATTCAGGTAGTCAATACAATTTCTTTCTCAACCACAAGAAGCAGAGTAGCTTGATAATATCAAATATACCAAATTGAAAGCTCATTTTAGGCAAAACAAAAGGGCAACTTCTTTGGAGTATCTGTAACAAGAAGGAAACATTTTTAAAATCTAAAGCTCCGAATATGATAAAATGTATTTTATAAAAATAAATTCCAAATGGTAGTTTAACAGAAAGCAGATTGATATTTTAAAGGCTGGCTCTGTCTGTTTGTTTCTTTATCCAAAGCATTCTCACCTTTCACAGAAACACAGTATTGCTGCCAACACTCCTGCATAGCTCAGTCACTCCGGGTGATAACATAACCAAGTATTGTATTCAGAGTAATCAATCAATCAATCCATCCAGGAAAATGAGCAAGTCTCACTCAGCAGGTTCCTACTCTGCAGGAAGTAACACTCTATTGTCCTTACTCTTCTGAACTTTATCCAAATCAGTAAACCAATCAGTTACTCCCTCATACTACCAGTGTTGGTAGATAAAATGATAATTGCATTGTTTAGTCAACCATTCCAACCATCAACTGGCATCAAGGCCCATCATCTTGCACAATGCCCACCTACACAGTTGTACTAAGTTAGAAATCCAAAAAAGGAAAGTGGTTACAGCAAACCCAGAGATCAGTTAAAAAAAAAAAAAAATTGATTCATAGCATTAAAAAGTAATCAGCATCTATCCACACAGATCAACCCATATGTAAAAAGGAGACTTATCCAGTTTTGGACAGTAGAGGAACATTTCACTAACATTAAAATAACCACCTCTCATATCATGTGTGTTGTTTCACATTGAGAGGAAGTGATCAAAGTCTGTTTAGATCACCCTGAAAATCTACCACAATTTAAGGCTGTAGACCATAAAATTGTTCAGAACAGAACATGTCTTTATGCAATTAATCAAGATATTGAAGTTCAAGAGTGACTTCTAATGGTCACGTGGCTACTTAGTGGAAGAGTATATGTTACATATAAAACTCCAGAGGTCCTCAGACCTAATTTCTCTTTATTATACCAAACATGCAAGGTGATCATAGGTTACTGGCATTTTAAGCTTTCATTAAGAAGCTTGATAGAGAATACAAAAATTGAGACAAAGGTGGGACCTAATCTAAAAGGAAAACTTATCCTTAAATACCAAACAACCAAACCACCATGAACACCCATGAGTGATCAGGGCTTGTTCTTGTCTTGGTGTTCGTGGTGGATAAAACAGTACTAGCACATATTGAGTGTCCAACTCAGCTCAACCAACCAGCCATCCCCCACCCCCAAAATCAGAGGACAAAATAGTGTATAATACAGCCCAACTATTTAGTAGGAGAAATAAGTAGGAAAGAACTTGGAAAGGTGAAAAATGTGAAAGACAAGAAATATACTCTACAAAGTTGGAGTTGTGGTTAAAAAGAAAAGAGTAAGATTCAAAATGCAGCCTCACCATCAGACTGAGACATAATCACATCCCTCAAAGAGACAGATGGCACACTTAACTTGGTTAAGTTCAGGAGGAAATATTTATAAAGGTAAATCCAGCTGTTGGGAAGCCATGAGGTATGGTTCAGTGCCTACCTGAGTGATAGAAGAACACTAGTTATTTTCACTAGGTCTGAAGAGATTTGTAGAACATAAAGATAGAGAATTCTGATATTTAGTGAACATTGGTTTATGACTTATATGCCTCTTGCTTTATTCTTACCATTTCCTGCCAATGGGCCTTAAGCTGTGAAAATCCAACAGTTCACCAGGGGGCAAAGGAGCTAGAAGGTGGAGAGTGAATCTGGGGAGACAACCAGTTCTAGACCTGTACTAAAACCTATTTCCAAATGTGTCTTTCTGCTCTCTCATCCATGGCTCTGCTTTGCCAGAGTGACTTTGTTCATATCTGCCACCTCCCTGCATCTAGTTCAGCTTTCACTGTTTTCATGAAAATTTACCAATCCTTCATATGAAATTAGTTAGTAATACCTGCCTCACAGGAAGCATGCAATAAATATGAGTTCCATTCCTTTTTTGTGTCTATAAATCCATTTTTTCATGGTGTGTTTGTGTGCTTAAAAATTTTTATCATTTAGGAAAAGAAATAAAAGCCTCATGAGCTAGATAATGATATATAATTCTAAAACAAAACTTGTAGATTAGTAAGTAAAGACTGAATGAGTCCGTATACAAAAAAAGAACAAGAGGAACCCGATTTCAACACATGGTGCTGAAATATAATATCTGAGATTCTGTAATAGCTTTAACGTGAGTATGACGCTCCCTGATTGCCTAGGGAATAAATTGCAGGATAATTAAACACCTGAAGAATCAATATATTTTCCAGAAAGCATTACATTATATATTTGATATTTTAGTTGTGGCATTGAGGGTTAGGAAGGCTTGATATATCTGCAAGGAAAGAAGACACTAGTATATGTTAGCCTTCACGAGTTCTCTAAGAACTTACAATCTATTTCATACCACCTACCCTTCTCTCTGACACTTGAATAGGCCAGGACAAGTAGCAAAACAAACAGATCTGATATAATTTTAAAATGTTTTAATGGCTATATTATCTCATAACATAAGAAAGACAACTGAAGAAAATATCGGGATTTATCTTAAACTCATCTTTGGATTTTATCTTATTCTGTTTTTTTTTTTTTTTTTTTTTTTCCTTTTAAGTCATTTGTAACATCTAACTTACTAAATATATATGTGTGTGTGTGTGTGTGTATGTGTGTGTATATATATGTGTGTGTATATATATACACACATATACATATAAATATTGAGAACAAGGTTATATTTATACCTTATAGAAGGAAGGAACTCAATAAATTTTAGCTGAATTGAATTGAGTAAAAATATAATTGACATAAAAATCAACCAGTTTCACTGGGATTAAATAAAACATAGGCATTTTTTACTAATGAACAGCAACATCAAAATTTGCCCATTAACACTCTAGAATATGTTTTGCCTTCAAATCAAAATTAGAATGCCCTGATATTAGACAATGTCTGCCTTTGGCTCTCAGAGCTGTGTTGTACTGGAGTGCCTTGTGTGAAAATAATTCCGATTGCTTCTGTTCAAATAATCTAAAAATAAACATACTTCCCACTTTTTGCTGGGGGTTGTAAATTAAGCAATATGGCTTAGAAGTTTCAGCTCACCATTTATTTAGACAGAAGGGATGCTAAAGAAATTTGCTTGCTAAAAAGAATCCATAAAAGTAGACTATACCCTTTCTACTTTCTGTATCACATACTGAACAAAACTTTCGTCAGTGACAGTTGATTATGTTGAGGGCAGTGAGAGTTTATATCAAAGGAACCTTAAAAGTCTGGTGAGTTCTAACTTCTCAAGTAGAGATAACTCAGAGATTCTTTATTGATCACAGATTCTTCTTCTCTTTCCCATATAAAGACATTTTCAAATCTCTCTTCTAGTATTTTATATTATTTTTCCCATGAAAGACATCAGCACATGTGAGTTAACTTTTTAATTTACTGGGACATGGTTGTGTTATTTAACTATCTAACATCATTCTTATGAAATTTATATTCCCTATAGATTTTGGAAATGTGTACACCATCAGATCAATTTATTCTTGTCTCTAAGTGTCTTTTATGAGACAATTATATCTAGAAGCTGATTTTAAGGAATGCCTGATTGATTATTTTTCCTTCTAAGCTCTGCATATTAGGCCTGGCAATCTGGGATATAGAAAAAGAAGGCATTGCCTAATCATGTATGCTCCAATGCAGTTCAGACTTTTAAAGTAAATCACTCTATTGTGAGCCACACTGGGCCTAATCATGTCTGATTTATGAAGTGTAGCCTATTGTGAGTTAGCAGAACATTCTCAGGCCACTCAAACATCCTGGGTTTCAGGCCAGTCTCTAAATCTTACTACCGTGTAGCTGTGAACTATTTACTTATCCATCTCGGAACTTCACTCTTCTTGCAAAGTATAATAAGATAATTCCTTTGGTGGTGTTCTTTTAAAAAATCAAATAAGATAAAGAAAATGTATGCATTTTAAAAGACTGTTAGTTAATTATAAGCCAGTTGGGCTTTATGAGTCTAATTCCCTGCATTCTGTTAGTATGCTGTTTTTAATCTAGTGAATTCTACGGTGCAGTGAAGACTGGACTTTGGCATCTAATAGCTGTAGGTGCAAATCTCAAGTTCACTACTCTACAGCTGTGTAACTTTGGGCAGATTTCTTAAGCCCTCAGAAGATTATTTTTGTCATTTTTTTAAATGAAAGAATTAGGACTTTTACTTAGGGATATGCTGCCTCTCACATAGTAGTCTTTCATCTGTCATTAACTACTTGTCTATAACTTTCTTCTATTGTACTCTTTCCTCAAAATATATAATGCAAAAATACCTCGCGTGTTTCTAGATCCTACAATTTAGAAACTGAGAGCTCACAAAAGTTTACAAGAGAGTTACAAGGAGAGTTAATGGCTTGGAAAATAGGATATGTGAAGGAAGCTTTAAAGACATTGGATCATTTGATACTTAGCAGAAAACCAAGAGTGCAATTGAAAATGTCTTCTTAGAAATAAAGATAAGGAAATGGAATGAAGATCGTCTCCATCCATTCACGAAGATAAGAGACAAGCAGTGAGATTGACTGCAATTGCATAATTTTCCAGTTAAGGATGCCAGGTGGAATATACAAATCAAATCTTTACTTCCTCTAAGACCCACTGTTAAGCACCATAAGGACAGTACAGAAAAAAACATATATATGTGTGTGTATATATATGTGTGTGTATATATGTGTGTATATGTATACATATATATATTGTGTGTATATGTATGTATATATGTGTGTATATATATTTTTCTCTTCTTAGAGGTAATAAGCTACAAGGAAAGAGAATGGGGAAGAACAAAAACAAAACTTAGGAAGATAGAAAGGAAAAAGACAAGTGGTAACTGATTGAGCAGACTGAAAAAGTTGAACCCAAAGCTAGCAGTAGAGAATACTGATAACCTCATTCATACCACAGAACTTGCTATTCTCCAGGTGCCTGAAAGTTTTAATGCAGAAACTCAAGCCAGAAAAACTGATTGAAAGTATATATAAGACGTTATTAGATCTTCCCCTAGTCCTCATAGTCTAGTAACTGCACTGTCTCTTCTTAGGCAGAATATTGGGTATTTATTATTATTCTCTTTAAGGCAGAATATTGGGTATTTATTATTCTTTTGCCAGCATAAACAGAGGGTCTGCTGTTTTAAAAGTTTGTGCTTCTCCAAAATTCATGTTGAAACTTCATTTCCAATGTAATAGTATTGAAACATAGGACCTGTAGTTGGTTATTAAGTCCTAGGGGCTTGACAGAGTCTTGTCCCCCTTTTGACGCCCCTTACCCTTCTGCCAGGTGAGAACACTGCATTCACCTTTTCCACCTCAGCAACAAGGCACCACCTTTGAAGCAGAGAGTAAGCTTTCATCAGACAGCTAATCTGCTGAAGTCTTAGTTTTAAAAACCTCCTGGCCTTCAGAACAGTTGAAAATAAATTTTTATTATTTAGAAATGACCTAGTATAAGTTTTTTTTTTTTTTTTCTTTTTTTGTAGCAGTAGGAACATACTAAGATCAAATCTCTGCACTGGGAGACATCACACAAATTTGAAAGTGGAAGAGCAAATTGGAAATAGAGGGATTAAGTTAAATTAGACATATTGAGTGGAGAAATTCCTCAATCTTCTCCCATTTGGTTCACAGATAGGGTGATTATATAATTTATAATTCAAGCCAGTGTACTCTTGAGAAAAAAAAGGAAATACTATTAGTAGTTGTTTATTTTGGAATATGTTATAAAGTACACATCTAGCAGGAAAACTGGGGCTTGTAGGGCTATGGGCCTCATTCCTCGAACTCTAGTGGGCAGACAGATTAGACATCTTGTCTGAGGGACTCTGAAGAATGCAAGAGAAGATACATGAAGTGGAAAACATTCCGGATTTCCAAAGGAAACAGCATGGTCACCTGGTTCTGCAGTGGAGACCACATTCAATGTGTTTTCGCTATGAATAACATTCACAAATTAAAATAAGATAAAACCTATATAATGATTTTATTCAAATTATAACCAGAACTGTTGGGAGAAATAAAAGTGCGCATGTCCAGGATGGAACTAGGGAAGTTCTAACGGAGAGAAAAATCTTTATCTTCTGTGGGGAGAAGTCAATAGATAACACCTAAAGGTTAAAAGTAAAATCCTGGAATAGAAGCATGCTATTTACAAATATGGAGGTAAGTTTAAAAAAAAATTGCTAAAATAAGTGAGATACACTTTAGAGAATAGGAAATGATAGGGTCAGGAACTCCTATTTTTATAACAAATGTAGTGGACTATTTGACCTTTTAATGTAAAGACTGGCCTACTATGGTCTTCAGGCCAAATTTCAATGGCCAGATTTTGTCTGAAAAAATTTAAAAATTTTCCAGTGACACAGCGTGCCCATTCATTTTCATATTTCTCTGGCTGCTTACATAGTACAACTACAAAGTTGTTGTAGTACCACATAATAGATATTTTAGACTCTGTATTTTATGTCATTTTATAGTGATGAGGGTGCAGATGTTAACTCTTTTTCAAGTTATTTTTCAGTCAAAAAATCAATAATAAATGTTGACATGAAGTCCTCTCAGGAGCATAGGTTTCACGTGCTCTGAAAGATTATATAATTTATAATTCAAGTCAGTGTACTCTTGAGAAAAATATAATCTCCACTTCATGTAGCCCACAGAATCTAAAATATCTATTATGCGGCACTAGAGAGAAAAAGTTCTGCTGACTGCTACCCTATACTACGGACAGTGACAGTTGATTAAAAAAAAAAAAAAAGAAAAATAGTGACGTCAAATACATCCCAAACAGGGAATGCTTCTAAGTACCAGAATGATGAGTTGAACAAAATTGAGGGCATCTCTTTCTTGGAGTCCCGTAGGGGCACAATCTTTTTATCCTCTAAAGTACTATCAGTTATCCTACTTAAAGCCAGGATAATAAAATGGTTGCTATATCCAAGAAAATAGCTACCCTGTGCTTCAAATCAAGCAAAGTAAATTCTTATCATTTTATTTTATTTTATTTTATTTTAGATATTTACCAGTTTTTGCTTGGTTGTCTATTTGGCTCAAAATATAAATTGCAGATTTTCTGGAAATGTTTTTGAAATAATAGCTTCTGTGTACCCACCCACAGGTCTATTAGCAAGAATAAAATAGGAGGTAAAAGTCTTCTGAAAATGTGGCTCTCAGAGGAACTCAATGACAGAGCCCAATACTCATTTCTTACCTGAGAATTTAAGTGTTTTCCTGGGGGAGAATCTTGCATAATATTTTATTGCTGTCTTTCTTGTTCAATTGCTTTCACATCACATTATCTTAACATATAGCACTGCCTCTTAGTGCCGTGTTGCTTATATGCTTCCTAATAAGCTACCTAGTTAAAACAGCAATGATCTACCATGTTTTGGTCACACAGGAAATAGTACCTTACAAGGTTAATAGATTTTCATTCCTTGCCTCTACCTAAGGTTTCAACATCAGTTGTGTTTGAAATGAAATTTACTAACCAAAACTATTGGTTTGAAAATAATTCTTTCAGAGCAAGTGAAACCTATGCTCCCGGGAGTACTTCATGTCAACATTTTTTATTGATTTTTTGACTCAAAAAGAACTTGAAAAAGAATTAACATCTGCACCCTCATCACTATAAAATCACATGCAATAATTTAAGATTTGTGAACAAGTGAGTATTCTACTAATAAGAACAGTCTAAAATGTAATTTTTATTTTCTGAGATCAAAATTTGGCCTTGACTGGGACATACAATTTGTACTCAGTGCCACAGATTCTGTAAAAGTCCTCTGTTAATGTGTAGTAAGGGGGAGTTTTAGAGAAAGCATCAAAACACCCTACAATCTTGGTTTGGGCTTTATTATTATTATTTGTTAACATAATTGTTTTCTGCTAGTGCCTGGAAACAAGTAAAGTTTATATAGTCATTTGTTTATTCACGCATTGAATATGTTTTGAGTTCCTACTTTGTGTATTTAATAAAATTTTTAGTTCTTTTCCCCAGGGGAGAAGACTATTGGGGGAGTTGTTGATGTAAGACTGGTCATTCAGGTAACAGTCAACTTACTTGTTCACAGAGCACTTAGTACTTACTGACTGAGACCAAGCACAGTGTCTATTCATAGTAGAAACTCAAAACATATTCAATGCATAAATAAACAAGTAACTGTATCATTCAGTATATATCCTATATATCATTCAGTATATATAGGATGACTGAACAGATAGATGAGGAAATGCAACAAACTAGCCAGCATAATGGAAGATTGGGGGGAAGACAGCATGTGCGGGATGAGATTAGAAGCCAGAAAGATGTGAATCACGAATCACAGTCTTCATGTAGTTTTCTTTGCCTATCATCCAGAATCAAGCTGTTTGATAATTCTAATTTATCATAAAATATAATACAAATATTGCAAATGGTTACTTTTACAGGGGCTTAAAATTGAGGTAGAAAGAGAAGATAGACATATTTTTAGAAATAGAGAAAAATCCAAATTAGAGTACATTTACATACAACCATGTGCCAGGCTTAAAATTACAAATAGTAGCTATAATAATGTGATGGCATAGTCTGACATGTAATTTCCTCGATGTAAGTTCAAGATTGCAAAGATGTGTCAGAACAGGGCCTAGAATGCAGATCTTTTGTCTGTGTTGTCTGTTCTCTTCATGCCATCAGGTAGAAGGACAAGTAAATATTGTGAGGGTAAGGACTCTGCTATTGATTTGTAATTCCTCTCTGTTTTATACCATGACTGTCATATTGCAGAAGCTCCATAATTTTAATAAATAAATGAACAGAATAGTCAATATGTGACTAAACACTTTAAAGTAGGAATGAACATGGCACTATTTTAATGGCTAGCACGTTATACCTTAGAGTATGTGATATCTCTTTGTATATCTCATCCAGTCCCCATAATAACACTCTGACCTCAAGAACGTTATTCAGCCCACTCTGTAGGTGAGCAAACCAATGATCAAACAATTAAAGGTATATTAGAGTAAACCAAGAGGACGATACTTAAGACACTGTAACTGAGAGGACTGGGTTGGTTAAAGTGGTGACTAATGGGTGAGGTTGAGAAAGCAAGACTGAGTGAGAAGACTAAAATTAAGAATAGGGGACCTTAAGTCAGGCATCTGCCTTCAAAACAGGAGAAAATAGTCCTCGTGTAAATTATTGGAACAAAGGGTAAATAAAGCCATAATCTTACCAACCTTGTCAGTTCAATCTAATAGGATTATCCAGCTTAACTGAGAGAAAAAGAAAGAAGGGAAGTATCAGAAAGAAAAAGAGGAGGGGGAAAATCTAGTTGCCAGAGAAGAAATATCAACTTTACATTGTTCTCATCAGCATAATGGAATTCTGCAGGGCATTCAAACTTCAAGTCAGTGTGGGGACCCTCTCATTCAAGAAACCCCAACTGAGTTACAATTACAGCTAGGAGAGACTCTGAAAAAAATTTCTCATTAGTAATTCATATTACCTACCTTCCTTAAAATACCATATCACTGTTGTTTCTAGAAGCAGGGATGTAATGCCCATGGGTCTTTTCTTTTTTTAAAAAAAATAATAATAATTACATTCTTCATAGTCAGTTGTCCAATATAAGTCTCAAATTTTGGTGGATGAGATACAACATTTGATAAAAATCAACCACTTTGCTATTGCTTTGCTTAGTTATATCACATGGTAGCTGGGAGATAAAGAAAATGATGATAAACTTTATTATTTTTGGCATATAACCTAAACAAATACTACTATATTAATTGGAGAGAGTTTGCTCAGTTTCTCTTTAACTCATCTCCTTCATATTATTATGGACTTATCAGCATCATCAACAATGAAGAAATAAATGATATAAATAGACTTAGAACATGCAAATATAATCAAATAAGATATTTATTTTAATTAGCCAAGAACTACTGACACAGGTTTAGATGCCTGACACTTCACAACTTTGCAGAGATAAGATACTATTCATGACCTTATTGCAGACCTTACCAAAACCTGTAATTTTTGAGGATAAGAAAAACACTTTTTTGTCTGACATTCTTTCACTTTGATAGAGTTTTATGACTGGAGCTAAAAGTAAACCCAACAGAATAAGTAAACCTGACTTTCCCCATTCTTATTCTTAGGATAAAAAGAATTTGTTCAAAAGAGAAAAACATACAATTTTGAAATTTTTATTTATTATAATAATTCACAAAGAATAAAAGTGACAGAGCAATTGAAATCAGAGGAAAAGAGACAAAATTAAAGAGAATGAAATGTGATTAGTTGTTCTACTAGTTCTTTCATAATTCTTTCCTAGAGACAGACATGTATAAGAAAAAGCTTTATCTTGATTTTAAAATCCTCTTAATGTGATTTGAAGCTCTTGCATTAAGCCCTACACAGCAAAATGCAAATGGTTGCCTTTTTTTTTTTGGTGCCAAAATTAGTCTCCCTACCAGTGGCTTGTAGGAGCAAGTCTACCTTCTCTTGTTTTCTCTGTGCTTAATAATGAATTAATTTAGGCAAGTGCACAACCAAATGATAAATGATTGATATGAAATATATGCATGTTGTTGTGTTGGTTCAAGGAGAATTTCACCTCTTGGGAAAGAAAGTAGATTACCAATTCTGCACAACAGCATAAGTGCTATATAAAGCAATATATAAAACTGTCCAGTAAACAACTCACAAAGGCTCATCCACTCAGCATGGACTGGGCTAGACCTAAAATTCCATATGTTCTTGCCTTTCATTCTGTATTTCTTTCAGCACTCACTCGAAATTGTAGTATCTAGCTGTTAGCAGATAGTACTTTCACACTGAGAAGTATAAGAGAAGTGAAAATCTTGTGCTAAAATGGCTGTAATTTATCAGTACATATTTATATCCTCTTTCAAATTAATCTGTTTTACATTTGAATCCAAAAACAGATCTGCTTCTAGAAGCTACCATACCCACAAGTTTGTTGAGACTTCTTTTTCCTTCCCTGCTACCAATTAGAAAGGGTAGACTGCTATAGTGAAAGGAATGTGAATAACTTTTAAATGAAATAAACACAGCTTAAAATGTACTCTGTGACCATAGAGAAATGACAGTCTCTCAAACCTGAGTTTGTTCATCTAAGAAAGGGGTATCCCATCCACATCTTCACTGCAGGACCGTTGCAAGGACAATCAATAAAGGTTAAGCAGCTAGCAAGATGCGTGGTAACCAGTAAATTATAACAAACGCATGACTGCTTTGTAAGACCTATTGCTACTAACAGCTCTACTCTTAGAATCTGCCAAAAAGTCTTCTTGAATAATTTTCTTACACTGTGCCAATGTTTTCTGGCGTGGAATAGGTGCAGATTTAGAAACATAATATTCCCTTAAGAAAAGAAAGCTTGGATTTCCAGATCTCTCCTTGCTTACTATGTGATTGTACGTAAGTTGTTTACTCACCTAAATCTCAATTTCTTTTAGAATGAAGGATAAAAATAGTACCCACCATCATCAAGACTTATAAGGATAAAATGTCTAATAATGTAATGCCTGCAATGATGTAACTACATAGTAATTTGGGGTTCTTTGATTAGTATGAGGAGGAGTAATAATATAGATAATACGCAAATATTTCCTGCCACAGGTTGTTTTCTTAAAGCACTTTGAGTATTCTGCTTGCCATCATTCTAAGGCTACTTCAGAGGTGGCTTTTCACTGTGATCATGCAGATAAGTGTTTCTTTTTTAAACTTGCACTATACTAATGCTGTATACCAATGCATATATACAATGCTGTGATCCAATGTATACTAATGCCTGGCTACACTATACAATGTCACATTCCTTAGGTCTGTGTTGTGACTGCATACAAAGCAAGGTTGAGGCAATTCTCTTCCAGAGCCCTAAGTCTGCTAGGGCCTGCCATGCTCTGGAGTCGTATTCTTAGCCATCCCCACTGTATGTGTTGGATCACTGCTTAGAAGTAGATCATACCCCAGTTGAACCTTA
The DNA here is from genome assembly GCF_002776525.5 of Piliocolobus tephrosceles. NCBI lineage: Eukaryota > Metazoa > Chordata > Mammalia > Primates > Cercopithecidae > Piliocolobus > Piliocolobus tephrosceles. Next base: position 23,335,783 of record NC_045446.1, on the reverse strand, counting down.
ACTGAGACATTAGCCCTGGGCAACACCTTGATCACAGCTTTGCAAAGGACCCCATTCAGCTGTTGTCTCCATTACTGACCCACAGAAATGGTGAGATAATAAATGTGTGTTGTTTTAAGACATTAGTTCTGTGGCAATATTGTTATGAAGCTATAGATACTAATAAAATACCACAAAAAACACTTCAGGTAATGCTATCATGCTTACTTCGTAACCAGACTCTTCATCTTGAAAACTATTAATTTTCAAACTTTATTTTTAAAATTTCTACATCATTCTGTACTTAATGCACAGCACTTTTTTTCTTGGATTAAAAATTGAACTCTTATAATCTCTTTATCCACATAGTTACTAGTAATAAAACAGTTTGGGATACAAATATTACTTCCAATATATACAAACAAATCATATTTGGCTAATAATAACTGATTCAGAATTTGAGTAGTTGATGCGACAGATGATATGAAAATGGAACTTGAAAATCCCAAATTCCTCAGTGCTTGATGCTGATAGTAAACAGATCTCTCTGTACTTTGAAAAAAGAAAGTATGCTCTTCAGACACTTGTTTTGATAGAATCATAGACAGCTAAAGAAAAAAAAAACACCTAAAAAGACAAAATACTGCATAAATGCACAAAATCTACAGACTTACAAAGGAAATCATTATCTTTTCTCAACTAAGTATGGTCCGGGCACAGTTAATCATGACTAAGGTGTGATTCATAAATGTGTTCTCTTTTAATCCAAGGGGAAGATACTTTGGGATCAAATTATTAGGTTATACTAATAGCATTGGGTAACTGGTAGAGGCTAAGGCCTGATGATATCGTGGAGGCAAAAGATAAAACAATAACTAAACGATTCATCCAGAAGTGCTTTCAAATTAATTGAGCCCAGAGACCATGCTGCTGTTTTTTTTTTCATGGGCAAATCACAATGTGTAAGATCCAAAGTGCTCAGTGAGAAACAAGTGAGCAGTATCAGAGAAGCAAACTGGGCTCCTTTTATTATTTATTTATTTCCTCCTAAGGAATGTGTTCATTCCTTTAGGTGCTTTGGCTCTTTCCTCCCTTCATCTAAATTGCTTTGCCCACAGCCTGAACACACCCAGACTGAGAGTTCAAGCCGCAGAGAGAAGGGGATGACCCCGAAATTTCACAAAAAGGACAGAGAGAGAGAGAAGGGACCAGTTTATTAAAACTTGAACTGGAAAGAGAGCAAAGCGCCAATCTAATTAGTGTTTAATGACTGGGCTCAAGTCAGAATGTCAGCCCTGGACCACCAGGGAGTCTGGCTTGAAGAGAAAGAGTACATGAAGAGGGAAGATGACACGGTCGATTGTCTTGGTCTGTCTCTCTAGTGCCAATTGTGGGAGCTACTGACGCATGCTGGTTTTCCTGAGTCAATCAAGGAAGAATGTAGATAGTGACTTTTCCTCCACTCCTCTGCCACCCTCCTTCATAATAATTGTGGCTTGCATGCATACAGGTTTCTAAATGTCTTCAGCATCAGTCTCTATAACCAACTATTGCCTTTAGCACCCAAACTTTAAAAGATTACTGTGTCCATTAAAGGAGGACTGTGGCTGAATCATTTCAGCAGGGTTGTGATAATCCGTAGGCACAGAAAAGCTTTGATTCAGAAAGAACTTAGTTCAAATCCTAGTTTTACCAGTTACTAACTAGAAGGATAAATATATAAACCTGTTTTTAATAGTAAGAAATATTTAGTGGGGGATTGGTTGAATCTCTCTGAGCCTCAGCTGTTTCTTCTTTAAAATGTAATTAGTAATAGCTATCTTTACAGAATATTGAAAGAATTAGACTTCAGATATATAAGCTACAGTATAGGCCCTTAATATTAGAAATTCAACAACTGAACTCTGTTATCACACCTGGGAAATGTCAAGGGAAAAAAATCATCCCATCCAAACATTTCCTTCATGCTCCTTCAGTGCAAAAACTCACTCTGCATGTATCCCATTAGTAACTACTTCCTTGTCTGTAGCAATTCTGCCGGTAACTACAACAATTTGTTTATATTAAAGAAGGTTCCTTGCTTTACGATTCTCATTACCAACTACTGTTAGTCTTAGTATAATATAAACAAATTATAAAGTTGTATTAGAAATAACGAGGTCACATATGTGAAAGAAGTGGTTTCAGAGTCTGCTCGGTATTCAGAACGTATAAAGGGGTTCCTTTTGGGAATAGACATGGGCCCACTTAAAAAGGCAGGGTCTGTTCTTGGGGCCTGCTTCTTAGGTGCCTCTTCACCTCCCACAGAAGATATTTTCAAAGTATGAGAAATTGATTATTACTGCCAAATAAAACCACACCATTCCAGTGTGGCTTATAGAAGACATTTTCTCTTCTTCAGTCCTCAGTTCCACCATTCTGTGGCCATCAGCCAGGTGTTTTACCTTTCCTCTTTACAAATGATCTCTTGGTTCCTGTATTAGTTTCCTTGGTCTGCCATAGCAAATGACTACAAATCTGGTATATTGAAAACATCAGAAATGTATTATATTACCATACTAGTATCCAGAAGTCTAACTAAAAACATGAGAGTGGCAGGCTTGGTTACTTGCTCCATGTCTCTCTGTTAGCTTTGGGTGGCTGCTGGAAATCCTAGACTCACCATTCGTCTCTTCCTGTGTGTGTCTCTACATCTTAAACTTCCCTCCCCTTTCTCTTATAAATCAAATCATTGGATTTAGGGCCCGTCTCAGAATAATCTTATTCTGAGATCCTTAATTACATCTGCAGAAACAGTCTTTCCAAATAATGTTACCTTCACAGGTACCAGGTAGGACTAAGACATATAATTTTGGAGGACACTGTTCAACCTTCTATAGTTGCCTCACATACTCATGGTAAAGGTCATGCAAGTCTCCCCAGTTCTTGTGCTTCCACAGTCCATTTTCCTCCTTCCTAACCTAAGCATTTTTTAAAATGTGATTTAGATCCTATCACCCTCCTACTCAAACCACCCCAAAGGTTTTCCACTGCAGAGCCGAACAAAGCCACAAGTCCTGTCCTGTGGATTAGCGTCTATAGAACCCAACCTCAACATTTTCCTTCTAAACTTCTACAACAGCCCTCTCCTTCTCATTCACATTCTCTCTGTTCTACAATGACATCAACAGGTTTTTACACTTTCTTTTCTTGAAATTATCTTCCCCAAGATTGTCCTCAGCTGGTTTTTGCTCATTGCAGGGCTGGCTCCCAACCCTTCAACTTTTTGTTCAGATGTCACTTCCACAAAGAAGCTGTCCCTCATTAAACTAACTGAACTAGCTCCCTCTCCTTATAGTCACTCTCTGTTCACAATCAGTTTTATATACTTCAAGTATGTATTAAAATAAAAAAGTACCGTATTAATAGTTTTCAGCATGTTCATTGTTCTTTCCCCACTAGAATGTATGTGCCACGAGACTAGGAGTTGTTTTGCTTATTACTCTTTCCCCACTATTACACCTGTGTTTGAGATAAAGCAGGCTAAAAAAAAGTGTTTGTTTATTGAATGAAAGAATAGCATAATCACGTCTCAAAGGAAAAGAGGCAAGAATGAATGCTAATTGTGAAGCTACCACCCTGTGCTTAATTATTTTCTTCACATATACTAATTCACTTAATTTTCACACTGATCACATAAGGTAATTCTATTATTTCTCCTACATGTGATACAAAGAGGTTAAATGACTTTCCTAAAGTCACATAAAAAACAAAACTCAGATCTACCTGACTTCAGGTCCCACATTCTTTCAACTAACTCTATCCTGCAGGGGAAAAAAAGACAAGGAAAGGAAGTTTAAAGGCATCATCAAAACATGCTATTGAAAGTAGACTGATGATAAAAATGCCCTAATTTTTTAGTCAAACCCCTCTCAGGTGTTTTCAAATGGAATAATAGTTTACATTGTCCTTGTGGTGATGCTGTGGATGTCTGTGAAGCTGGGGTGGGGGAAGTGCTGGGATGCAGAAGGATCCAGCCAGTTCACTCAGAATAACTGGGGTGGGTGTTTGCTTTTTCACATGGGTAAATTTAATTAGCATTGTGGGTGTCTAAGAACTGCTGCAGACCTCCTCTGGCTGCTACATAAAATTATCCAGGACTATGTTTAGCATTTCTGGAAACATGCCTCTGATCCTCTTCAAACTTGCAGTGAAATAGGGACTCAGGTGCCTCAGTCAGGAGAATTTGAACCACTACAGAGAAGAAAGTTATATTTAAGATGAATTGAATGAAGTATTTCTATTACAATATACTTGAGAAACCTTTTCAAACCATGCTAGCTCTTATGGTTTGTTGATGAAACGCACATATGCTTCACAGCACGTATAAAAAGAAAACTGCTTAATACTGAAGCAATGTTTTAAAAGAATTAAAGTGAAGCTTGTCGCATGAGAAAGTAAATGCTTTCTCCAGTCCTTGTCTTTCAGAAACAAAGTTATGCTTATTTACCCTTCTTACTTAGCTAATTTTTGTACATTTATGCCAACTTGAATCAGAAATGTTAATAATTTTCAGGATATTTGTTTTCTAAATCATTAGTTAAAGATCAGAAACATTACTTCAATTATTTAGTTCCCAAGAATATCTATGACCACCTGCATGAAGGAACTAAGAGTCACAACCTGGCCAGTTATAAATCTGAACTTAATGCTTAGTTCATGCATGCCTGCATAAATTCAACAAATATTTCATATGACCTCCTATGAATCAGTTACTGGTTAAGGAAATAAAATGTTTGGTTTCATATAGCTCATATTCTAGTAAAGAAAACAGATAATATATATATATATATATATCTAGAAAACGCAATGCCAGAAAGTAGTTAATGCTATAAGGAAAAGGTGAAGTAATAACAAATGTTGGTGAGGATGTGGAGAAATTGAATCCCTTATACACTACTGATGGGAATGTAGAATCTGCAGCTACTATGGAAAAGAGTATAGAGGTTTCATAGAACTACCACATGATCCCACATCCCACTTCCAGTTATGTATCTGAAAGAAATGAAATCAGAATTTCAGACCATTCACAATAGTCACCATATGAAAGCAACCTAAATGACTCTTGATGGATGAATTGATACATAATAAAATATGTGGATACAATGGCATATTATTCAGCCTTAAAAAACAAAAAAAAAAAGTCTTACCATTTGCATCAACATGGAAGAACCTAAAGGGCATTATGCTAAATGAAATAAGCCATTCATAGAAGGACAACTACTGTACAATTCCATTTACATGACAGATTTAAAATGGTCAAACTCATAGAAACAAAGAAAAGAATGGTAATTTCCAGAGGCTAAAGGAAGGGGAAAATGGAGAATCACTGCTTAGTGAGTATTCATTTTCAGTTATGCAAAACAAATTCCAGAGATCTGCTATACACAGTGCTTATATTCTCAATATGGTATTGTGCACTTTAAAATATGTTAAGAGGTAGAAATAATGTTAAGTATTTTTACCACAAAACAAAACAAAATATAAAGAAATTTTTGGATGTGATGGATATGTTCAGTACCTTAATTATGGTGATGGCATCACAGGTGTGAGAATATGTCCAAACTCATCACAATATATACATTAAATATGTGCATTTTTTGGTAAATCTATTATACCCACATAAAACTTTAAAAAGAAAGAAAAAATGAAGCAGTTGAGGAGACCTGGAGTGATGTTAAGGTGACAATAAATGTTTGAACAGAGATCTGGAAAAGAGAGGAAGCAAGGCCTGTAGGAATTTGGGTTTCAGGGAGGAGATAGAGACAGCAATTGAAAATAGAAATCTCCTGACATGGAAGCATGCATGTCATGTCAGGAAATAGCAGGGAGGCTGGGGTGGCTGGAGAGGAGTAAGTGAGAGGCAGAAAAGAGAGAAGAGGGAGTGGAGAAGCATCCAGGCTTAGAACATATAGGGCTTGGGAGGGCAGAGGAGGCGCTTCAAGTTTTCATTTCATATAGAAGGAAACCCAACAGATGGTTCTGAATAGTGCAGTGACATGATCTGACTAATCTTTTAGAATGACATCTACAGCTTCAGTGTTGAGAATAAACTCAACGGGATCAAGGACCAAGGATCATAATCAGAGAAGTCACCACTATGGTTCAATGACAGTGTCTTGAACAAAGGTGGGAACAGCAATGATGGTGGTCAGAAGCAGTCAGTTTGCAAAGGAATTGCTAATGGACCAGTTTTGGAGTGATATTCAGAGGTGAAGCCAGCTGGACTTCCTGGGTTGAGTGGGTCGAGCTACCTAGAGGTTTGTAAAATGGACCAATCAGCAGGACACGGGTGGGGACAAATAAGGGAATAAAAGGAGGCCACCCCAGCCAGCAGCAGCAACTCACTGGGGTCCCCTTCCACACTGTGGAAGCTTTGTTCTTTTGCTCTTCACAATAAACCTGGCTGCTGCTCACTCTTTGGGTCCGCTCCACCTTTAAGAGCTTTAACACTCACCTGGAAGGTCTGTGGCTTCATTCTTGAATCAGCAAGACCACAAACCCACCGGAACGAACGAACTCTGGACACAATATGGTTTAGGTGTTTGTCCCTCTAAATCTCACGTGGAAATGTGATTCCCAGTGTTGGAGGTGGGCCCTACTGGGAGATGTTTGGGTCATGGAGGTGGATCCCTCATGAATGGTTTAGTGCTGTTCTTAAGGTAATGAGTGAGTTCTCACTTTCAGGGTTCATGTGAGATCTGGTTGTTGAAAGAGCCTGGCAACTACTCCGTCTCTTTCTTGCTCCCTCTCGCCATGAGATAGGCCAGCTTACCCTTGGCCTTCTACCTTGATTGTAAGCTTCGTGAGGCCTTACAAGAAGTCAAGCAGGCACTGGTGCCATGCCTGTGCAGCCTATAGAACTTGAGCCAAATAAACGTCTTTTATTTATAAATTACTCAGTCTCAAGTATAGCTTTATAGTAATGCAAAATGGACTATCACACGGAGAAGAAAAGAACGAAAGAAAATGAAGATGATGCCCAGATTTTTGGTCTGAATAATGGGGTGAAAGTACCATTGACCTAAATGGAGCTTTTTGCAACTCTATTCAAACAAAAAGTAGAAAACAAAGATTATTCAGTAAATGATTTCTTCCTCTCTATCATTATTGTCCTTTCATACACAGAAGCAGAAGAGCGGGATATGTTTTCTTTGTTTGTTGTTTAAATTAATTACCCTGCCTTGCTCAGAGTTGTTTTAAGGCAGTTCACTGGGAGTATAAAATATGTCAAGATAGCATAAATTAGAAATGGAACAGAAATGGCCTTTGGCCCTACAGTTCCACTGTTAGAAATGTATCCCAAGGGCGACATAATGTATTATGTGAGTATAATGCAAAGATGCTCACTGCTACACTGTTTGTTACAGTAGAGAATTGGGAATGACATAGTCAAATTAGTCATTGGACATTATTGAAATCTCTACTATCAAATCAGAAATACTAACATTACATTAAATTGATAGAGACAGATGTTCACTATATATGGTGAAGAGGAAATAATGCAGGTTACCAAAGAGCATGTAAAGCATGATTTTCTCTATACAAACATATATGCATGCATAGAATAAAATCTATAAACCCACATGCCAAATTACTGAAGGTAATTATTCCTGGCTTGGGATAGGACCAAATAACTTTTGTGAAAATGTTTGTACATGTTGACGAGATGTTATTTTTAAAGTGGGGAGGTGAAAGAATAAATAAAAAGTAAGTATGTGCAAAGGGAAGATGTAGCCTAAAAATATAAACCAACATAACATTCTATCCACCTGCTACACGTGGTACTTAAATTTAGCTCTAACAAAGATAGCAACTAAGACTAAAAGACCTTACTAATTACAAAATTCACCATATCTGAAAATAAAAATATTATCTATATAAGAAGTGTGAGTCTTGACATTCTCAGGTGACCTGGAACATTCTTATCTCTACAGATGTCCTTGAGTTATTTCTCCCCAGTCACCATCCACACAGGAAAGCCAGCCTGTGTTTTAGCTCCTTGAACATGCCCACTCTGTTTTTACCAGAAGTTGCTAACACAAGCCCTTGTTTCAAACACTACTCCTTATGCTATTCAACTGAAAACTCTTACCTTTTATGTCAGGTTAAACTTCACTTTATCACAAAAGAATTACTTGATTCCCCAATAATAAATGATTGACCTATAATTCCTTCTTTCCAAACATCTTTTGTTTTAATCATATAGCTATCTGTATGATAGCTTTTGAAATCATCCTCTTATTTGTTAGATAGTATGGTAGGCAAAATAACGCCCCTTTCTTCCAAAATATATCCACATCCTGCTCCCTGAAAACTGTGAATGTTATTTTACATAGCAAAAGAGATTTTTCAGATGTGATTAAATGAATCGCTTTGAGTTACAAGATTATCCTGGATTGTTCAGGTACACCCAATGTAATCACAAGGATCCTTACAGGGGAAAGAGAGAGGCAGGAGAGTGAGAGAAAAGATACGTGAAGCTACAAGCCAAGAGATGCAGGCAGCGTCTGGAAGCTAGAAAAGGCAAGGGAATAGATTCTCCCTTTAGAGACTCCAGGAGCAACACAACCCTACTGACATCCCAGTTATAGCCAAGTGAAATGCATTTGAGATTTCTGACTTCCATAAACGTAAGATAGTATTTTTTAAGACACAAAGTTTGTGGTAGCTCATTTTAGCGGTAACAAGAAACTATCACAGATGTTAAGAATCTTGAGAGTAGCAAACTTATTCTTTTTGTTCACCACTGCATCCATAGCATCTAACCAAAGGCTTTGACACATTGTAGGAAACTTATAAATATTTGTTGAATGGATGGATGTTTAAATTAATTGAGGAGCATTTATTCCCCAAAATATTTCCCCAATTTAAAAATGAGGCAAATGCTAACACGGCAAATAATAAAGCATGTAAAAAACCCATTGCTTTGTGCAGTCTTTAATTCATTCAGGCGGATTTTCCCTGCATTACTGATCTTCTAATAAACTGAATATTATTTGCCGTTACACTCAATTTTTAAATCACCCCAAATATCACAGACAACTTTTAGAAAAAATATCTACGTATATTATTTCTTTTTAAAGTTCTTCTAGAACATCTAGAAAGAATGAAATATTGGAAAATGTATTTCCATACTGTCAAAAGTAAGGATATGAGATTACTCATCCCTGTATTTTGTCATTCCCATCCTGTACCAGTAATCTTTGCTTTGCTTTGATCTACTTACCAGGTCAGTTCATAGACGGCATAAAGTGAGGTCTGTAGTACAAGCCCAAATGCTGACAACTGAGCTAAGATTTCGGGGGAAAAACAAATATCTGCAGGTGACAATGGAGCACCTGCAAATTCATCTATAATGTTACACATTCTGCCTGAAATTACATTAGTCGTTTTTAGAGAACTGGAAATTTGACTAATATTGTCTCCTCTCGTTGATTTTTTTCAAGTTCCGTGAGTAACTTGAATATTCTACCAGCTACTTGAAATGTTCTCGGCAGTGCATTGCTTCGCAAACATAAGCATACATTAGAATCACCTGGTGTTTTGGATGCACCTGGAGGACATTATGTTAAATGACTTAAGCCAGGCACAGAAAGACAAATAATGCGTGATTCCATTGATATGTGGAATCTAAAATAGTTGATTTCAAAGGAGTAGATAGTAGAATGGTGGTTACCAGAGGCTGGGGTGATTATGGAAAAGAAAGCCTGGGAGATGTTGGTCAAAGTATGCATAATTACAGTTAGATAGGAGGAATAACTTCAAGAGATCAATTTCATGCCATGGTTATTATAGTTATCATAAATTGTTTCCTTAAAAAATGTGAAGAAAGTGTATATTAAGTGTTCTCACCACAAGATCTATAACTATGTGACGTACTGAATTTGTTAATTAGATTTAACCATTCCACAACATGTATACAGTACGCCATCACTTATCATCCATAGGATCTTGGAAGCTTTGACTTTAAGTGAAACAAATTATAACCAAACCATATTTTTACCCATCAACGTTATCACGAAATAACCAAGGACACAGTATGCATCACTTTGCTTAAAGCTGAAGTTTCCAAGGACCTATCGAAGACATTAAGTGAGGACTTACTGTATACTTCAAAACATTATGTTGTACACAATAAGTACATACAAATTCATGTCAATTTAAATCGATAAATAAATTTGAAAAAATGTTCTAATGTTTGCAACAACAAAAAAGCATCACATGGAGGGCTTGTAAAGACTGATTGCTAGGCCTCGCCCCCTGTGTTTCTGATTCAGTGAGTTTCACGTAGATCTCGGACTTTGCATTTCCATTCAATTCCTGGGTGATGCTGCTGCTGGTCCTGCGAATCACTGCTGAAGTGGAGGCTCCTGGTGCCCCACCCAGATTCTCTTACCAACAGTTGTGAGTTGTAGCAGATAGCAATTATAGCAATTCATTGCCCCTTCTTTTTCTGTTTTTCTGTTTTATTTTGTTTTGTGGGTTTTTTTTTTTTTCAACTTTTAAGTTCAGAGGTACATGTGAAAGTTTTGTTGCAGTGGATAAATTACATGTGACTGAAGTTTGGTGTACTAATCATCCCATCACCTAGGTAGCATAGTTAGGACCGAATAAGTAGTTTTTCAGATCTTGTCCCCTCTCCCACCCTCCATGTTCTATCGTCCCCAGTATCCACTGTTCCCATCTTTATGTTCATATGTATTCAGTGTTTAGCTCCTACGCATAAGGGAAAACATGTGGCATTTGGTTTTCTGTTCCTGAATTAACTCACTTAGGATAATGGCTTCCAGCTGCATCCATGCTACTGCGAAGTACATGATTTTGTTTTTTTATGTGGCTGTGTCATATTCCATGATATATATGCACCACATTTTCTTTATTCAGTCCACCATTGATGGGCATCTAGGTTGATTCCATGTGTTTGCTATAGTGACTAGTAATGTGATGAACATATGCATGTTTTGTGTTTTGAAAGGATTCCATGACCAAAGAAGGCCTGCTTTCTGAGAGGCTACAAGAATAACACTCATCCCTCATTCCACCCCATCCCTTTCTCTCTCTCTCTCTCTCTCACACACACACACACAACATGGCAATCACTGCCTGCGATGAGTACAAGAAGGCAGCTTCTTTGCCTCCAACCTTTTGGTGCAATTCCAGCTCCATAGTTACCCATCCCTAGGTCATCCCTAATGCTAGACTTTGGCTGAGTTCACTCTCCTGTTTAACTCCTTATCCCCGTCCCAATCTGCTTCCCTCACTCCCTTCCCCCTGAGACTATTTCCTTAGTAAATCAGTGGAACCAGAATTCTCATCTCTGCCTCTAATCCAGGGAAGTAGACCTAGGTCATTTCCTTTTTGGTCAGAGGGAAACTTGGCTCCATGCACTGATGACAACTGGCACCTTGGATAACATCAGAATTGGAAAATATCTTTAATTACTAATGCAGAATGAGTACCATATTCTTGCAGAACACTGGGTCTCCTTGATCTATAAAATGTGGCTGACCAGCCGGGTAGGGTAGCTCATGCCTATAATCCCGGCACTTTGGGAGGCTGAGGTGGGTGGATCATGAGGTCAGAAGATCGAGACCATCCTGGCTAATATGGTGAAACCCCGTCTCTACTAAGAATACAAAAAATTAGCCAGGCATGGTGGTGGGTGCCTGTAGTCCCAGTAACTGGGGAGGCTGAGGGAGGAGAATGGTGTGAGCCTTGGAGGCGGAGCTTGCAGTGAGCCAAGATTGCACCACTGCGCTCCTGCCTGGGTGACAGAGCAAGACTCCATCTAAAGAAAAAAAAAATGTGGCTGGCCACATTTATTTTTATTATATTTTATTATTGTACATTATTTTTATATTACTAAATCATATCATTATATCAAATCTGAACTCAAACATTATTTCCTTAGAGAAGGCTCATTATTTTCCTGATCTCTCAGTTCAAGGTTGGTTCCTCTGTTTAATGCTATCATAATTCCTGAGACCTAAATAGTATGGTATTTATAATGGGTTTTAGTGAATATTTTATAGTATGTTTTAATTTAATATCTATCGCCCCACCAGACTGTAAGCTCTGAAAAAGCAAGAATTGTCTTTACTTGAATGCCTAGTATGGTGGTTACTGTAAAGTATGAACATAATGCTTATTTGTTGAAGGAATAAATGCCTAAAGAAACAACAGTTTCTGAGCACGATGCAGACTTCAGAATTCTCACCATGAAAGTCAGGCTTCATTTGGTGCATTTAGCAAAGATGCACAGGACGAATGTGAAGTGGACCCTTAGCTGCAGACTACATAGAAGAGTTTCCTAGATGGGTCAAGTAGTCCAAACCAAGGAGGGAAACAGGAAGTTTTGGAACTGGGGATCCATTCATCAAGAAGGCTAACTTGTGACCCCACACTCATAATTTGTATTTTTATTTCAAAGTAAAAGCCTGGCATTAATAATATAGTCACTTTATAACAGAAGCTGTGCACAACTCAGTCTGTGCCCTATGCCTGATTAAATAACATTGCATTCACCATTGTGTTTATGATATAGGCATGCAGATATCATTATAGACAAATTTACTGTACATTATGCTATGTGATGCAATTTTTAAATGGTTCCACACTTGTCAGATAATCAAAGACTAAGATAAAAGTATGCATATTATTGTTCTCTCCCTGCCCTTCTAGTATAGAAATGTCAAATCGCAATAGTACCACAATAAATCTTGACACTTGTCTCCTATAAAATCTATTTTGAACTTGAACATGAGAAAAATGAAAAGGCAGGGAAATCTAATGAATAATCGTTGGAAAACTAAGTAAGTAAAGAAAATGCAAACCAAAGACATTAAAAATCAATTTAGAAGCAAATAGCGTTTTATCGGACTTAAGAATTATTAATTAGGGGTCTGAGGTACACCGTCATCACCAAGGTAACAGAATCCAAGGCATGCAGAAAATAATTAACAATTAGCTTAGTATTTTTTCCATTTTATTTTAAGATAATCTCACTTAAATACATACTTTCTCTCTCTCTTTCTCTCTGTCCTTCTGTCTCTCTCTCTCTGTCTCACACACACACACACACACACAGAGGCACATTCTTCCCAGGAATAAATCAAAGCACCCCCAGTAGTGCTAAAATCTAAAGTGCTATGCTGGAGAGCATTAAGGAATTTACTGAAATGGATGTGGACTGCCTCTTTCTCTGAGTCATCAGGTTTTAAATAGAAATGAGATAGTAAATTTCTGCCCGCATCACACTGTGTGTCTTCTCTGATTCACTATTCTCATTCATCTTGCTGCTTTCTAATTTGTAAAGATGCAGGCAACGTATAAATATTCATGGCAACTCTGGAAATAGACTACATAGCGCTCAGTCTTCCGTTAGAAATGGGCAGAACATCAAATAGGGCTGGAGATGAGTCTCAAAAATGATACACTTGGCTTGTCACTGGACAAGAAAAAAGAATGGCATGATTATGTCGGAGAAGAATTTCACAGCTGAATCTGTGAGGCTTCCTGACTTTGGCTGAAGCCAGCAGTTCTCCAACCTGCTACACATCAGAATCATGTGGGAGAGGATTTAAAATTAACAATGCCTAAGGTTCATGCCCAAAGATTCTGGTTTAATCTATTTTGGATACAATCAGGGAACTGATATTTTACTAGATTTTTCAGGTGATTTTCATATACAACGTAGGTCAAGAGCTACTTGTTCAATTATTGGCAGGGTACATTAAGCCACTCCAACAAACTTTAGTTTGTGGAGCTTCGTGGAGGTTAGTTTGTAAGCATCATGCTCAGGCTATAAATACTCCCCCAAATGCAATAAATATGAAATAAATGTCATAATAGAAATAGTCTTGTGGTACCATGGGATACAAAAATGGGACAAGATCATTAGTTCGTTTTATCTCAGAAATGTGAATTGGGATCTCAAAAGTCTTCTTAGAGGCCTTAGTGAACGTGTGATATGTGGGGAGGATGGAAGAGAGGTAGAAAAGTCACACAAAAGAAAATTTCCAGCCGTGAATATATTGTGTTCAAAAATCTGTGCGGACCTGAAAGAGCAGAGCAATTGTGAAATGTAAGGGGACTGACAAAGCTGGAGAACGGGGGATGCCCCTCTCTTTTCCCTGGCAATTTTGTAAATTGTACCATCTAGCCACTGGACTGAGATTTTAAGTGTGCTATGAAAAGTGGAAAATCAGAGTTATTTTGAGGTACAAGTGAGATTAATTTTCCATCTGGAATCATATGGTTATAAAGAGTGAAGGCAGTCGATTTAGAGGATATCAACATTAAATTTACCACCAAGGAATCAGAAGCAGTAGATGGAAACCTCTGCTGAGCTTAAAATACCCTCTTTAAATATTAGGAATGCAGTTTTGATTTGAGGTTTCTTGTCACTTCATTATGATGCCTGCACCCACCAATTCCAATGGGAGAAGACCCAGAATCTAGACTGCTACCAACTAGCAAGTCCTCATCACTTCAAAAGTCTGAATCTTTACGTGAAGACAGTCCTCCTCCTAACAGGCATATGGAAACTAACTTTGGAATGTCTGCCCAGGGTGTGGATCGGTTTGAGTGGGATGAGCCATACTTGATTGCTGGTTTCTGCTTGCATTTAGCAGCAGTAACCAAGAAGCTAAGGGAACGCATTTTTAGGGCATGATACCGAGCGAATATATGTGGCCTTTAAGAAGGAATGCAGCTGCAGATGTGGGCATCTGAATCCCAGGCCTCCATAGGAGCCAACCAAGCAGAAACAGCTCTGCCCACCACTATGCAGCTGGGCAGCTCTCAGCCTGTCTTTTCATTTTAACTGGGTTTTAAGAGCAATACCCAAAGAAACTGGTATTCTTTTATCACACCCGGCTCTAAGAAAAATCACACCAGAGCCAACAGGGGAGAAAAAAATGTTTGACATGAATAAAATTAGAAAGCACTCTATCAAATGTAATGTTTTTAATTTTTTTCCTCACTCTTCAATGGTTTATCATCTTTAGCTACAATAATGATATGGCACTTTGGGAGGACAATTTTTAGAAGTTTTCCTAAATAAATTTTTATTAGTTCAGTATCTGCTCAATAACAGCAATCACAAAATAGTGTTACATCAATGATATCCAGTTGTTTTCCAATAAAATTCATTGATCATACCATTTGAGCAGATGGCCTGGAAATAGCCCCTTAGAAAATATTATTTTAAAAAGTAAACGATTCATGTACAAAAATATTCATCATAACACCATTTATCTTAGGTAAATTTTCATTTGAGTCAACTCTTTTGTATTTGAAACAACCTAAATATCTAACCACAGGGGATGCTACTAAGTGTTGAATAATGCATGGATTAGTCTAATAAACCACACGCTATTATTGTCTGCAGCCTGTTTTTGTAAGGGCCCCTGATGTTAAGAATAGTATTTACACTTTTAAATGGTTGAAAAAACAAATTAAAAATGCTATTCTATTCTGACCTGTGAAAATTATATCAGATTTAAATTTCAGTGTCCATAAATGAAGTTTTATTAGAGCACAGAATTGCTCACTCAGGTACCTATTATAATTGTTTACATCTTGTCAGTAGCCATTGTGCTATGGTTACAGAGTACAGTAGTTGTGCCAGAGACCATAAGACCCAGAAAGCCTCAAATATTTACCATCTAGCCTTTTATAGAAAAGGTTTGGGCCGGGCGCGGTGGCTCAAGCCTGTAATCCCAGCCCTTTGGGAGGCCGAGACGGGCGGATCACGAGGTCTGCAAATCGAGACCATCCTGGCTAACACGGTGAAACCCCGTATCTACTAAAAAAAATACAAAAAACTAGCCAGGCAATGTGGCGGGCGCCTGTAGTCCCAGCTACTCGGGAGGCTGAGGCAGGAGAATGGCGTAAACCCGGGAGTCGGAGCTCATAGTGAGCTGAGATCCGGCCACTGCACTGCAGCCTGGGCGACAGAGCAAGACTCCGTCTCGGGAAAAAAAAAAAAAAAAAAAAAAAAGGGTTTGCTGACCCCTGGTCTAGTAACAAGAGCAGAAAGTATACATTCTGGAACTAGGCTGCCTAGTATTGGGTGCCAACATTGGCATTTATTATACATGTGACACTAGAAAACATATTTATCCTCTCTGTGTTTCAATTTCCTCAATGGTAAAATACAGGTAATAATAGTACCTATCTTTTAGGGTTATTGTAATCATTGCATCGTACTTCATGACATGCTTAGAGCACTGCTGTGTATGGAGTAACCCCAGTGAAAGTTATACTTATTTGATTTGTACTAACATAAAAACTGTTCAAATGTTAGATAAAACACTAGATAAAATTATACATATACTATGAATACAACTGTTAATAATATAACTTTCACATAAAAACTGTCTGGCAGAAAATATGCCAAAATATTAACAATGATTATCTTTCACTGAGAAATTTTAATTTTCTTTTCTGTTGTTCCCAAGTTTACTATACGTACTCAATTACCTATATAATGGTAAAACAATCACAAATATAAAAAAGATAGAGATTGCTATAACTATGGAAACACTTCTGTGAAAGTGCATTTTACATAGAAAATGAGCCCACAAATGTAAGTAATGAATATTCTGTGTTTCAAAGGCTTTCCTCCTCCTTCTGCTCTTTCATACGCTCTCATACTTTTTTACAATTATATTTTTTCCTACCAAATGGTGAGAGTGACACTTATGCACTTTCTTTTTCACCTGTGGGGCTGGCCATTTGCAAGTGGGAGAAGACTAGCTTACCCAAGCTCATCCCATTACACACATTGCTAATTACCACTAACGTCCACTGACAGCAAACTTCATTAACCACATTGAAAAATTCATTCCCCAGCCTTTCCACTCCAGGCACTTGTTCCCAGCAGCCCTCCCCACAGACAGCTGCATTTTTATTCTGTGTTAAAAATCCCCTAATTCTTACACTCAGTCAGTAAAGCAGAGAACTTTGAGGTCAGCTCAGGGCATGTGACTGGATTCCTGGAGAAAAGAGTTTGAACATGTGTATATTGAACACCAATCCATAGTCACAGATCATTATAAACCATCGATTTCCCCCAATGCTGTCTTCCTTGAAAAAGCAATTCACATATTTCATTCTTTCTATTTCATAACACCTGAAAATAGCACAAAAACACAAAATTGTGAGCACCTGGGCAAAGAGGCAAAGTAAATTCTGTTACGAGTCCATGGCTAAGGCAGGGGATTAGAGCTCTAATCATTTAGTTTCATCTAATTGGTAAAGCAATTTTTTTCTCAAATGACAGATTATATTTATAGGGCTTATATTAAATATAAGGTGACCCAGGAAAAGTACTAGTCCGTTTAGTACAGATTGTTTGATGCAACTTGGCACAGTGTCTGGTATGTTAAACAGCACACAATGAACCCCATAATAATTCAATTTATCTTTCTAGCCACACATCTATCCATCCATCATTCTATTCATCCATCCATCCATCCTTCCATCCATCCATCATCCATCATCCATCCATTCATTCATCCATTTATTGATTTGCACATGTGTTTCTTCATGTACAAAACTGGGTAAAACAAAAACTTAAATTCACAGCCTATAAGAAATAGCTAAGTTGTGCCACCATTCAACAAGTATGATTTATTTTAAAAATATCTACTGTTTAGGCAGATGCTAAGCAAGATATTGATTATTAAAAAGTTAAGATATTGATGATTAATAACACTACATCTTTGCCTTTGATGAGCTAACAGCCTAGTAGATAACAGAGACAGGGAGACACATATATTGAATACACTTTAGTAATCATAATAAAAATAGCATGTCCAAGGTTCAGAGACTGGAATCATGTGGGCAGGAAGCCAGAGAGAGACATCCCACATGGAAGACAGTCCTACATGCTACCCAGATGGGAGATGCTGAGTCTGCTGCAGATTTTTCCATGCTATTAATTCCTGATTTTGCTGGGTTTCATACATATTTAAAGTTTGTTACCAGAAAAAAGACTAACTCACGCAACTGGTCTTAATGTCATGGTCATTACACAGTCAATCTCTTTTTAAATTTAATTTAATTTAATTTAATTTTTGAGATGCAGTCTTGCTCTGTCACCCAGGCTGGAGTGCAGTGGTATGATCTCGGCTCACTGCAACCCCCACCTCCCAGGTTCAAGCGATTCTCCTGCCTCAGCCTCCCAAGTAGCTGGGACTACAGGTGCATGCCAACACACCTAGCTCATTTTTGGTATTTTTAGTAGAGATGGAGTTTCACTGTGTTAGCCAGGATGGTCTCGATCTCCCGACCTCGTGATCTGCCCACCTCGGCCTCCCAAAGTGCTGGGATTACAGGCGTGAGCCACCGCGCCCATCTTACTCAGTCTCTTTTTAAGAGCAAGAGGCACAACTTCAAGAAAGGGATGGATTCTTCTCATGTGACTGGATTGATACTTTATTTTTCTCTCTCTCACTTCACTCTCTCTTTTATAAGAGTTTCTTCTTTAAAAACTATAATCTTTAAACTCAGAAGTATTCTTTAACATTACACGGGATAATTTTGATTCAAGTGCTAAATTTGAAATTGAGTCAAATCTCCAAGACTCAACAAAGGATACTTTCTAATGGACCCAGAAATGTATTTATTTTTATACTTGAAGATGAGACAATTGAGCACTAGAAAAAGTGACCCAGCATAGAGAACCAAGGAGAAGGAATCCCCTGAGGCTTCTCAGGGACTCACTGGGCTATATTTTTCATCTTCCAGTGAGAGCGCTAATAGAATGGTAATATTCTATTATGCAAATAAAGATGGTAATATGATAATTTTAAGACAAGATCCTTAGTCACAACTTGGGCCTGTGAGGTAATGTTACTTTGCTTTTAGAATTGACATTTACTCTTTTCTATTATTAACAGGCTAATAATTATGAAGGAGTAGTGGGAGAAGAAGGAAGAAGAGGAGGCAAGGAGGAGGAGGAGGAGAAGGAGAAGAAAAAGGAGATGACCCAGTAAAAAATATGCCCTTAAAATTTAGTAAAGGGTCCTGTTCCTTAACAAAGAAAAACTGGAAATGACCACATCAGTTAGGAACTCCACGGCCAAAATCTACTAGTGAAGGAAATTAGCACAAGGTGAGATAAAGCTTCAGCAATTTAGTAACTACATACCAAGAACATTATCAGGGATCCTAGAAATAGTGCTAGTTGATATTTTAAATAATTTTCTTTTCCTTCGTTCTATGAAAAGCAACAACAAAAAGGGAATTAAATTAATGACGGAGCATAAAACCTAACAATTTTCATTAATATAAGGTACCATCTCTTCTGGTAAGTATATTGCAAACCTATAGATCTGGCTACATTTCACTGAATAAGTTAGTCATGATCTGGTTATTACATAGAAAGAACTATGACAAGGAAAATCAAATTGGCATTTAGTGTATAATTTTTGATGCTTTTTAGAAATAACAGAATCCTGAAGTCAGACCAGAGCATAGGATGATGGGAGGGTTTCATACTCTAAAGATGAAAAACAGGGTCTAGAATTTGACTCAAGTATTCGGTTAGTGCAAAAGTAACTGCATTTTGTTTTTTTGTGTTTTGTTTTACCATTGACAGCAATGGCAAAAACTGCAATTACTTTTACATGAATCTGATATAAAATCTATAGGGATCTTTTCTTTTTCAGTAGAAAAGTACCTAGCTTCATGAATATATGAATAGAATTGAAAATTTCTACAAGTACCTAAAAGCTATTTTCAATTACTGGCAAACAGATATCAATACACAAGCTGGTAAAATAGAGTTTTTATCCACTGTAAACCTTTTGTGAAACTGCTTATAAAATTATGTTTCTGCTCCAAATATGACTTTCCTATTAAACCTTGGCCTAATATTTTTAGTCCAGTTATGAAGATTTCCCTGATTTAATAAGCCCACATAAGTAAATCTCCCGTCTCTTTCATACACATTTTGTGGACCGCATGTATTATTTATTCATTTTTGAATACTTCTTATTAGGGGCTTCCATGTCACTTTAACTAAATTATAAACACCTTGAGCTTCAGGCTATGATTTATACTTGTTATGCAATCTTCTGATTGCATGGGAGAGGTCTGCACCAGAGGAGGGAGGTTCAGGACATATCCCAGGCACATTAAATGCTGGGCCAGTCATTCAAGAAATATTTATTGGATTGCTCTGGGCCAGGTTCTCTACTATGCTGTAATTATTGGACACATTCCTTGTCTTCATGAAAATCATAATCTATGAGGTGGCATGGTGAAACAAGTAGGCAAATAAACAACTACAACTTGTCGTAGTTCTCTGAAGAAAATATTTTGCTTTCAAGAATGAAAAAGATCAACTTAGGCTTGACAATATGTAATCTCTATCCTTACCTTTATTATTTTCAAACCATTTGATATGATTCTAGTTCAGAAATTTTCAACCACTTGGGGAAAATAATGTCCTTGTAGATCCTCTATAACGGTGACTAGAAATGTGTTTCTCAAATAATCTTTCTGAGTAAGAATTATCAGAAAGTGGGGAAAGAAAGTGTATGAGCCTCTCAAGGTGGAGAATTGGAAGCTCGGCAGAGAGTGTCAGTAGGTTAATAGAGAGTGGGTGGAGGGAGATAGGGGACATAACTATTATTATTGTAAAATATTCTCTACCCCAGAATATATCACACTTAGCAAATAAGTAGTTGCATATTTCATTGTAATAAGTGGTTGAACTCCCAAAAATAAGGTATTATCTTCAGTACAGTGACAATACAGAACAATACCCATTTATTATATCACAAATTTACATGTCAGACGTCTAGGCACAACTTAGGTGGGTTTTCTTCTTAAGGTTTTCCAAGGCTGAAATTAAAGTGTGGGCTAGAGCTGGGGTCTTATTTGAGGCTTAGGATCTTCCTCTAAGGTTACATCCTTGTTGGCAGAATCCATTTACTCATAACTGTAGAACTCATGGACACTTGCTTCCTCAAGGCCCGCAGGAGAGTGTCTTGCTGTTTTGAATCTCCTTTTCTAGGGAGGGTATTATTTTTTTTAAAGAGCTCACTTGATAGGTTAATGTTACCAAGGATAAATCTCTTTTGAGTAACTCAAAATCAATTGACTAGGGATCATAATTGTACCTGCAAATTCCCCTCACCTTTGCCTCGTAATATAACCTAATCACAGGGGTGAAATCCCATCGCAGCCAAAGTTCTCAACCACATTCAAGGTTATACAGGGCATGGATACCAGGGTGTGGGAATCTTGGGGAACATTAAAAAATTCTTATTTTTGTAATTTCTCTTTAATGAGAAAATATATCTCTTATTTTGTTAAACCACTATACATATAATTTCTTATAGATAAAAAATAATCATTAATAGTGTTTGTGTTAATGTATTTTTCCATCTCAAAAATAAGCATAATTAAGCATACTTATCACAGGCGTTTAAGATGTGTATACTGTAACCTTTAAAGAATGGTTCTACGGACTACATTATGTATCTAAAAATGTGTATGTTGAAGCACTAACAGTCAACATAACTGTATTTGGAGACAGGGCCTTTAGGAAGGTAAGAAAGGTTAGAAATGAAATCATAGTGTTGGATTCTAATCTGATAGGGCTGGAATCCTTATCAGAAAAGGAAGACATGGCAGAGAGTTCTCTCCTTCTGCATGTGAACAGAGAAGAGGCCACGCGAGAGCACAGTACACAGTGAGAAGGAGTCCATCCACAAGACAGGAAGAGAGGCCTCACCCAAAACCAACCCTGATCGCACCTTACTCCTAGACTTCTGGTTTCCAGGACTATGAGAAAATACATGTTTGTTTTTCAAGCCAACCAGTCTTGTTGTTATATCATGTTGTTTTGGCAGTCCTAGCATTCTAATATGTGTATTTTAAGAAGAAAAACAAGGACAACAGAATTAGATTCAGAAAGAAAGTCAAGACAGGAAAATGCATAAAAATGGCCGTGAGAAATCAGATGTAAGGAGAGTAAAACAAAAAGGTAACAGTGAGGATACAATACTGCCTTTACAGAATTATATATTAGACTTTACAAGTAGAGCTATTTCAGGCATTTCATCATGTTTCATGACAGGGAGTCATCAAAATATATTGGGTTCCTTTACCACAGTGGTGGGTGTCTAGCGATACACTGCTGTAGTGATATATGTGTTTTCCACACACATTTTATAGATTTGTTCAGAAAGGTAAAAGGTATCTAGTTGTAGAGAGAGACAGTGGACCACATACCAAAAACATCAGTAAATAAGAGTGAAAGATTTCCAATAATGACAAGAAAGCGCTTAGTTTAATGATGTAGTATGGTCTCAAAGGAGTTTGCTTTTTAATACAATGACAGGGCAATAATGGCTTCAACAGAAATGTAGAAAACTATAACCACTCCTGCCTTTCTATACAAGTTTGTGGTGCAGGTATCATGCAAGAATAAAAACTTTGAAGATTCACAGAAGAATAAGTGATAATATAAGCATGTTGCTAAGAGTAAGCAGTAAATAGGCTACAGATACATGATATAGGGTCTGTGATGGGGGCCTCCATTCTAGAAATATACAAAATCCATCCATACTTACTGTATAGCATTGACAATCATTGTGCTTGCTGCTGAATGTATACTATTCACATGTAGGCAAACTCATCAAGATGTGTTCCAAATTCATTCATATTTCTAGGCCAGAGATCTTGAAAACATCTGGGACACATTTCAATATCTGTAACACTAGAAATGAAGTATGACTGTCTATATTAGCATGCAGTATATGTTTAATGAGACTTAAAAAAACTCTTCCCTCATTCTATCCTATTAGATTCCTGCCATGAAGGGAATTACATTACTTTAGGTATATTCAATCTTAAATGAACATAGACCTAGATTTATGGAGAGAGCTTAAAACATACAAAGGTCTTAGTACAATCCTATGAGAAGAAAAAAATCATTATTAACCTCAGACCAAGGTGATGGAGAGACCCTGCCACTGAAGTTCCTGCCAAGAAACAAATTATTTCTGCTATCTTGAGTGACAAGGGATGTGGAAAATTCCAGAACATCAACTTTCCAAAAATTCAAACATGTGGAGAAAAGAGTCAGCTATAAAACTATTCTTTGTCATCTAAGTGTGAATTGATTCTAAAATTAGAACTACAATTAAAATAAATTTTCCTCTATCAAAACATGTACATGTGCAAGAGAAAATAAATTATACTGAAAACAATGGCAAAGTATCACTTTTAAAACATGATTTAAAACCTTTAAACACTTTTCCAATATTCAGTCTTTGCAATGAAATTCAAGAGATAAGATTCACCACTTAGGAAGGAGAGAATTTAGAATGTGAGGTACAGCTGACTTTAGATATTGGAATTAGATAGATTGCTGTTTTATATGGGACACTCAGTGGTAATAAATAAAAGTTGAAACTCAGCAAACACACTACAAATACATGTGCTCTTAGATATTCGACTTTTGTCCTCATTTGCCTAGTCATTTACCTCCTGAGATATGCCAGAAATCTTCATACTTTTGTACTTTTGTCTATTTAATTGTGGGTAATATAAAATCTCTATATACAACATGAATTTTTAACTGAAAAATTTAGTGTCCTAACATTTTGTCAAAGAGATACACATTCATTTGGAGATGGTCCTAATAATGGGAGAAGAAACATGGATATAAATAGATTTATAGAAAGAGATGGTTTTGTAATTAACATACATACTGGAAGAATGCTTTTCATATAAAGTTACAGGGACCTATACAAAGGTTCTCCCCACTCTTCCCCAAATGGCAAAGAGCACTTCTAGATACACAGAAAGAGGAGACTGAACAGATCTTAGATTGAGGAGAATTACCCTTTAAACCTTTCTTGTGGTGTGAAGATTTGCTTAATAGCAACAAGGTGAAAAAAAGGAGAGAATTATAATTTATAATATATGTGTGGGCAAGGCAAAAGTTTGCATACCTTAAATACTTAACACTGTAGAGAGTTCTTCATATAAAATCATTTATTTTGCATCTTAAGAGCAAGGGCATAGGAAGATATGGAGCAAATTGATGCACACAGTATTGCAATAGAGCATTAGATCATTCCAAAGTGTTTTCCAGATTTGAAACCCCTTCCCGAACCAGGTTGTGGAAGATTCTATTTGATATAAAATATTAGCTGCTGCTCCATGGAACTGAACTTTCCTGCTGTGTTGATAACAGGTTTGATGATGTAGCTTGTCTCGGCTTTCATTTTGGAACAATTATGTATCTCCACCTCACTGATGTGAGAAACAGCTATTTGACTCACTTTAGCTAATTAATTTAAGAAGACATAATGTGAGCCTTTTTTAAGCAGAAGTTCGAGCCTTATTATGGTTCTACCAGTCCTCTTTTCCCTCTGCCCCGGACAAGTTTTTTTCTCAATAAAGACTGCTCTACAGCCTGGATCCCAGTATGAATGAATCCAGAGTAGAGCAGAGCCACAGATCACCCACAGACAACAATAAACAGCAGTGCAAAAAAAAAAAAAAATGTATATATATAGAAGCCATTGAGATTTTGGAATTGTTACTAAAACATGTCTCAGTCGATTCTGATGTTACACAGAATAATGTCGGGGAGGTGGTGGAAATGCATAAGAATTATATTTTATACTGAAAATTATATTTTCTATACAATATAATATTTTGAGTATATTACATACTCAATACTCTTGAATTAGAGACTTAGCAAATCATTTTCACAAGTCATTGGTAGTTAACAAGAGTCACGCCAGTCAATTATTTGTTACTATCCAGTCTTAAGGTTTCAGTAACATATTGCAGCTTATTCCCAGATTTATGTACCATCTCAGTTAATCCTTTGGACCATAATAAAGTTCAGAAATAACTTCTTCACAAACAGATGTTCTTGTGAATTCCTTGTTGGGAGAATCAATCTTAAAAAAATTTCAGGAGTGAAATATAGTAATATGTATCTAACCTTTACAAATTGCACATGCTGTGAATTGAAAATTTCTAATTTAGGAAACACTGTGACCAGTAGACATATGCATAAAGCCTTAGGAATACCATTACTCCATTATTTATAATATTGAAAAAATAGTTTTAAAAGTCCTGAATGTCCAACAATCTAAGAAGAACTAAATAAATCCTGGTTTAATTTTAAAATAAGCAGCCAGCATATAGGAAGTCATAGAGGGACATTGAATCCCATGAGAAATGCTCCGAATATATTAAGAGGAAAAAATCATATTATAACGCGATATATATGATGTGATCCAAATGTTATTTTAAACATGTAAGTATATAAAGGCCTGTAAATGCAAAACAGTTTATTTTTATTATTTCTATTTGTCTTTATTTTCAAAATTATCTGCTATGATTTTGTATTACTATCATAGTAAGATAAAAGATAATGTTCTATAGTATATTATTGAATGAAAAAGGATATTAGTGTTAATATACTATTTGTATAAAAATATACATAGATATACATATAGTAAGAATTTAGAAAAAGGTATACGGAACTATTAATAGTGATTAACTTTTAGACTGTTGATGAGAGGCAAATGAGAAGACAATTTTCATTTTTTTGGCCCTGTGTAGGTTAGTATCACACACTTTTTACAATGAGCATGTCCTAATTTTTAATTTAAAATACTTCACTAATAATGTTATTTTATTTTATTTTATTTTATTTTATTTTATTTTATTTTATTTATTTTATTTTATTTTATTTTTTTATTTTATTTTTTGAGATGGAGTTTCACTCTTGTGGCCCAGGCTGGAGTGCAATGGTGTG
Organism: Piliocolobus tephrosceles; assembly: GCF_002776525.5. NCBI lineage: Eukaryota > Metazoa > Chordata > Mammalia > Primates > Cercopithecidae > Piliocolobus > Piliocolobus tephrosceles. Next base: position 23,309,952 of record NC_045446.1, on the reverse strand, counting down.
ATCTTGGCTCACTGCTAACTCTGCCTCACGGGCAGAGTTAAAGTTCAAGCGATTCTCCTGCCTCAGCTTCCCGAGTAGCTGGGATTACAGGTGCCAGCCATCCTGTCCAGCTAATTTTTGTATTTTTAGTAGAGACGGGGATTCACCATATTGGCCAGGCTGGTCTTGAACTCCTGACCTCAGATGATCTACCTGCCTTGACCTCTCAAAGTGCAAGGATTTAAACACAGCAATATATGCATGCCAATACACATATGTGTACACACACACAAACACACACACACACACATTTTGAACCTTTTAAATGAAAGACAATTGAACTCGGTGGCTTCATTTTTATATCCCTGATGCACTCACTACGTAGAACAGAAACATGTAGTTACCCAGTCTTAAAAACCTTCGAAGTGGTGTGAAAGACTAAAATCCAGGCCAACTTCTATAGACAGTTTAGAGTTATTCTTAGCTCTGGGATCATTCTCAAGTATCTACCCATTTATTTCCCCAGAGAAAATGTACTATTCACACGCACACTGCCTAGGCTTTGGTCCAATGTTTAAGCCTCAAAAACAAAAATCACTTGAGGAAGAAACAAAGAACTCTGAAAAATCCAGGTCACAGAGTGTGAGAGAAAAGGACTTTGCACAGAGTATCAGGTGAGACTTGGGGCTCTCACTTGCTTAGTCAGCTGTGATTTCGGATTGGTCAATTTTGACCCTCAGTTTCATTAACCTCTGTACAGGATTTGCCTTCCTTCTTCAACCTTAGGAAAGCAGAGACTACTGTGGGTATACATTAGTAATTGAATAATCAAATGATTTATCCTAAAGAAAGATGTATTTCTATTTGGTCATTATAGTAGAATATATTTTATTTATAATAATGTAAATGCACAAGAATTTTCAGAGGTAAGATTTACTTTATCATATTATCCAATTTCTTTAATGTTAAAATGTGCATAAAGTTTCATTTTTCATTTGGTTTTATATTCCAATGGAACTCACTCTTTTCAGAATGTAATACGATCCAAGGCTATTTATGGTTTTACAAGTTTCATAATGTATCCCAATAAAACTATTATAGCAGGAAAGGGGAATTAACAAGGATAAGGGTAATTGAGTCATAATGCACACTGTCTATAAAGTTAAAAATGTTTTTAATCATAAATGTAGCAATGACTTACAGAATATAATTCTTAGAAGTTCTGAGTAGGCTAAATAAAGCCTAACAATTATTGGTGACTATTTTAAAAATGTATTAATAATGTAACACTGAATTGCTAATAGTACAATTACACATGGTTGTTGACATTGTAAATTGGCATGAGTCATATGTATTCAAGGCCATAAAATGCTTACAGTATTTCATTCTGTGATTTATCATGAGAAACTAATTCAAAGAGGGAAATAAAACATTGCAGCCTTATCCTAAAATAGTGGAAAATTGGAACCAAGATACATATTCAGAAAATAAGAACACTGTTTAAAATATGTTGTAATTACCACACTTTATGGATAGGCTGTGACAGAAATATAGTTATAAATATTAACAACATTGGAAAAAATAAATGGGCCATCCCTATATTTTAGTATCTAATGTAGTTTATCAACTGACTCAATAGAACATACAATGTGAGGTGAAAAGGAACAGACCGTAAACAAAATGTTTGTGGTGATTTAGCAATACACAACTCCTATTCATGAAGACAACAATGGAAAAGGAAAGAGGCTTAGCTGGGATTACAGTTGTGTTCATTGGTAGGATTTCAGATGACGTGGTTCCCCCCACTCAGGAAACTGCTTAGTGTTTTATTTTTGTAATTATGAGAAGCTGGAGAGAAATAAACATAAGTAACTATTTTCGAGTTTATACATTCAGGGCAACAAACGTTTTTTTTTTTAATTCTTAGAGTTTAGTACATAACCTGACTCTGGGACCTTCATTCTTCACAACTTTCAAGTCTTCACAGATCACAATATCACAGATCATATCATATCATGTTGCATATTATCTTTTCCAAGCTGCCTTTTAATTATATCCATTTACGTGATGTTTAACCCATTTTCTTGACTTAAGTCAAGTGGTTCTGCGAGGGAAGAGCTTGAGATTGACTGGATTGAATGATTTCATTTAGACATCTAATGGCAAGTTTGAACACTATTTTGCTAAGCCCTGCTCAAGTGGCTTGCCACAGAGGTGACACATGATAAGAAATATCTAATCCATGTTTAGCTACATCTCCCAGACCTTACTCTCATTTTTGAGAGAGATTTCCGAAAGCAATATGAGTAAATAAAATCCCATGTTCCTGTAAGGTTATGGATCACTGTTTCAGAGCTTGGTACAGAAAGGAAGCCAACAGTAGGGGAGAATGAAGTGTGGATCAATGTTTCCTAATTATATTTTAATATGAATTGGCAACTTTTTTTTTTTTTAATTATGAGGGACAGAATCTCAGTGCTCAGAAACCATACTGCACTGCAGAACAGTGTACTTCAGCTAGGATCTGACCTGCTTTTACAAGAAATCCTGGCAGTTGTTCTGAGTCCCTGTTTCTTTTATTAATAATGTGTTATTGCTGGTGACAAATTACACTGTGCTTTTTTTTATTATTATTATTTTGAGACTGAGTCTTGCACTGTTGCCCAAGCTGCAGTGCAGTGGTGTGATCTTGGCTCATTGCAGCCTCTGCCTCCCAGGTTCAAGCAATTCTCCTGCCTCAGCCTCCCGAGTAGCTGGGATTCCAGGCACTCGCCACCACACCCGGCTAATTTTTGTATTTTCAGTAGAGATGGGGTTTCACCATGTTGACCAGACTGGTCTTGAACTCCTGACCTCAGGTGATCAGCCTCCCAGCATGCTGTGATTACAGGCGTGAGCCTCCGCATCGGGCCTATGCCATGCTTTTTTGAGGTCCCCAAATAAGAACGACAGAGAAATCTGAAACAACTTCTTTCACTTTGGGAACATAGCCAAGAAACTAAAGAAAATATATTCCTTAGCATTTTTTTCTTTCTTATTCCTTAAATTATGGCAAAAACACAACTACTGTCTCAATCTTTTATCTTCAGAAGAAAAGTTACTTAAAACATTGTTATAAAAAAGTGTGGCATACCTACTTTTCTTCTTATGATTTCAATGATATTAGATAATAAAAAGTACTTGTTGAATTTGTCAAAATTTTAATAAAATTTCTGAAGCTGTATACAAGCAGTGAGAGAGTCCATACTTGCCTTTTACGGGATCTTAATGGAAAAGTTTTCCATTTTATTACGTTGATTATAATGTTTGCTATGGTTTTTCCATAAATGTCCTTTATAATGTTGAGAAACTTTCCTTCTATACCTAAACGGTTGAGAGATTTTATCAAGAAAGAATCTTGGATTTTGTCAAATGCTTTTTTCTCTGTCAATTGAGATGACCATGTAGTTTTCATTTTTCATTCTGTTAATGAAATGTATCACATTGATTAATTTGTGTATCTTTTAAGCAGGCTTACACACCAGGAATAAATTCCACTTGGTCACAAAGTATAATCTTTTTGATATATTATTAGATTTGGTTTGCAAGTATTTTATTGAGAATTGTTTCCATCAACATTCATCAGAGAAATTGGCCTATGGTTTTGTTCCCTTGTGATGCTTTGTCTGGTTTAGGTATCAAGGTGATATTGGCCTCATAAAATGTGTTTGAAAGTATTCTCTCCAGCTCTACTTTCTTGGAAGAGTTTAAAAAGTATCGGTATTTGCTAAGAATAAAAGAAATAAAGTTAATAAAGAAGAGTGTGGGACTGTGGAAGTCACTTTGTATTGAATAAAAACTTAGATTTTTTGGTACCAGGCAAAAACAAACATTTTTGATAAAATATGAAATGATATCCCTGCCCTTGCTGAAGTATTTGTGCAGTATTTAAACCAAATTTCTACTAATGATAAATGGAAAATACTCTCTGCGTGTTTACTATATATTTCAAGATACTAATAGAAGTAAAAAGTTTCACCTTTTTGACACCTAAACCATGGCAAAATTTTATAAATGGATCATTTTAAAATATGTTAAGGATCCTTTTTAATATAATGATAAGAATTTAATGTATAGATAGATTGGGAAGCATATTTATCCTCAGAATCTGGTATTCAAAGATAACAGATGATTGATAGGACCCCCAAAGCTTTTATATTTTATATTTCACTATTATCTTTTAATATTACTTTTAATTTTTAATAATCTAGATCTGTAGTAACCCAGCGATATCCTTGGGAAAGGCACACCCTTATATCAATCAGGAAATGTATTCAGCTGCAAATAAGATAAAATCCAACTAACAGGAATACCAACAGGTAAGAAATGTGTGTGTCTTCTGCAGCAATATATGTGGTACTAGTTATTATTTAGCTTGCACTGTAGCTCACTAATGTCACCAGAAAGCCAGGTACTTCCCATCCTCCTGCTCAGCAATTTTTAGTTTGCAGTTCTTTATCCTTGTTGCTGCCTCAGTTTGTCAACAAAATGATTGCTAGGGCTCCAGATTTCAAGCACAAATTACAGACAGAAGGAAGAGATAAAAGAAGGGAAGAAGGTCTTTCTCCTAGCAAGGCTTTGTCTTTTTTTCCCCAGAAGTAATGCTGTCCCAGGACTTCTTTCAAAATCACATTAGACAGAAATGTGCCACATGGCTGTCCCTAGATGTCTGAACCCTGGAAAGTGAACTTTTTTTTTTTTTTTTTTTTTAAGCTGGATTCTCACCACCTGTAAACTAAACACAATCATTATTGAATTGATAAGAAAGAAACAATATGGGCAATAGGATATGGGCAACAGGCAGTATCCAAGTGACCTGTAGCCATCCAAGTGATTCAGTCTCTAAACATATGGCCCATGAGTAACAAGGTCAAAATAAAACAAACACAAGGATATGTATTTTTCTCTTGATTCATCATTATTTTCAACCTGAATAAATTTAAGGGGTACAAGTGCAGTTTTTTTACATAATTTGTACTGGTGAACTCTGGGCTTTTTGTATGACTACTACCCAAATAGTGTACATAGTACCCATTAAGTAATTTCTCATCTCCCATAGCTCTTGCCCTCCCACCCTGTGAGTCTCCAGGGACTACTGTGTTACACACTATGTTTATTTGTGTAGGTTATTCAGCTCTCACTTGTAAGTGAGAATATGGTATTTGACATTCTATTTCTGAGTTGTGTCCTTTAAGATAATGGCTCCCAGTACCATCCATGTGGCTGCAAAAGACATGTTTTTATTTGTCACGCCTGAATAGTATTCCATTAGGTATATATACCACATTTTCTTTAATCATTGTTTGATAGACAGGCTGACTCCCTATCTTTGCTGTCGTGAATAGTGCTGTGATAAACATAGGAATGCAAGTGTCTTTTTCATATAATGATTTCTGTTCCCTTAGGTGTATACCTAAGAGTGGGATTATTGGATCAAATAGTAGTTTTAATTTTACATATTTGAGAAATCTTCATACTGTTTTCCACGGATTATTTTTATTCTCTCTCAGAACCACTTAAAAGCAGAGAAATGAGTTGTAGCTGACAGCAGAATAAGAGAACGGTAGGCTGCACGCGGTGGCTCACGCCTGTAATCCCAGCACTTTGGGAGAAAGAGGCGGGTGGATCATGAGGTCAGGAGATCAAGACCATCCTGGCTAACATGGTGAAACCCCGTCTCTACTAAAATTACAAAAAATTAGCTGGGCATAGTGGTGGGCGCCTATAGTCCCAGCTACTTGGGAGGCTGAGGCAGGAGAATGGTGTGAACCTGGGAGATGGAGTTTGCAGTGAGCCCAGATTGCACCACTGCAGTCCAGTCTGGGTGACAGAGCAAGACTCTTGTCTCAAAAAAAAAAAAAAAAGAAAGGTAGAAAGGTAAAAACGAGAATATCAAACTTTCTTATAATAGTAGACAAGTTTAGCATTCTTTTTCATTAAGGCTACATTGCATCAAACCTGCATAAAATTACTCACTTCAGCAATCACAGTTGAAGCCCACTGAATTGTTTTTAATTTTCTCACCTACCTGAATTGCCTTAAAATGTCATAGTGTCTTAGACGTTTTCTGGTAGTTGCTATATCCAGTTCTCAATCTGTATCCTACACTCAAAAAGTCACCAGTTTGTTTGATCTGTTATCAATACATGAATGGGGAAATAGGATCTCTCCTAAGATTAGGAGAGAGGGCATTTTGTAAAATAAAGTGAATTTATGATCCATCATGAATTTAGAAATATAAAAGCATTTTAAATTATGCAAAGTCAGGCTGAATAAAAAGTACACCTTTATTTCAAACAATAAACATTGAAATATTCAAATAACCCAATGCTATTTATAAAGAGAATAAAATTTTCTAGAAATAAGTTCTTTTTTGCTTTCAGAGACAACAAGAATTTGTTTATGAAGACTTGATAACTCTTCATATATTTGAGAGGCTATCATCTAGAAGGGAAATAAACTTATTTTATTGGGCCAAAGGAAACAAAGTGATGGTTGATATATATAGAAAAGCACATTCTGGTTCAATTAGGTATCAGTGTTTTGATTGGATTTATCTGAAAATGGAATAAATTTTCCAAGAACATCATGAGTATACAGTCATTGGAGCAGCTTATATATAAAGGTAGAATCAAAAATAATTTTGCTGAAATGGTGGGGCCATGAACAGAATTAGGTAACATAGGTCAATGAAGTCACAGTGGGATAGGGATAACATTATCAATTTGAATTCAGCATTTAGAATTTGAAGTGTCGTTGGAGAAATTATTTACTAACACTTTGCAGTTTTAATTGCATGTTAAAATTTTTGAGGTGCTGTTCTTTACTGGAGAGCTTAATTTGCAACATTCAGCATGAAACTTTAAGGCTGCAACTTGCCTGAGGCTTACCACGCTGGAATCTTCTCCAAATTATTAACTGACTTCACTTTATGCTTCTATTTGTTTATTTGACTTCCTTTCCTGGGCCTACTGTGTTGCTTTTTCGCTTAGGTCCTTGGAGAACTAAGAGTACTTTTTTTCCTATGAATCTCAGTTCCTCTCGGAAGGAAGAAATCAAAACTTTCTCACAGATTCTACCACTGGTCGCTGAACTCTGACACTAACGTCCTCTCTTCAATGATGTGGGAATGACATGTCAATCTCGATGAAAAATTCCTGGGTTCTCTCTATTTCTCTTTTCTTCCTTTTTCCGAGTCCACAGATCTTCAAGGGTGAAGTGCAGAAGAGAATTCCTCTTTCTTTACGAAAATCCTTTTCTGTTCTCCTGACACCATTCTCTACCTTGACATCACCAGCTATCCAAAGCTAACCAGAACTTAACTGTCTCCATTAGTCCAAGGGGTCAGTAATCATGTTAGCAAATTTTGCTTGTACCTCTGCCCTAGAAGGCCCCAGTATATCACTGTTTCTCTCCCCCTTTAACATTCATGTAGAATACTACTTGTTACATCTTTAGCAAAATTTAATTTCCCAATCTATAATTATTTTCGTAGTAGAGGCAGAGAGGGGCCCGGGAGGAGGAATTTGAGGTTTGTTATGAGTCATTGATAACAACTTAAGATTAAACAATTTGATAGTTTAAAATTTTTGTTTGGATATTAAAACAAAATTAGAATGCAGTAAAAACCCTCTCAAATGCCCTCAAGTTAGTGGAACCACTGGATTAGCTGGTTCTCTCGATTCTCTGTAAATGTACTATGCATATTCACAGCCCACTGCATATTTGCTGCTGTGCTTTAGTAAGGACATGCACCTCTGCACCTGTGAGTTGAAGTGGATGCTTGCCAAGTGCTGATTGTACTGTTCCCCAAACCTATCTACTTCTTACTGTAATTACATCATTTACTTTAATACTATATAAATTGATGAAGCATGTGTTGAAAAAGAAAGAGAATTCCCATTCTATGAGAACCTAGTTGAATGCTTTGTAAAGTGTTGATGTTAGTGAGTTGCTAAAAGCTTTGTTGTCAGATTGATGGGGGTGGGAAAAACCTAAAAAGTAGACAGAAAAATTATGAAAAACAAGTGAGTTTTGTATTTAAATTGCCTTGCAAGTTTTCTTTTTCATAATGCTACTTCTACTTTAGAGAAACTGAAAAGATAATTAAATATTATAATATAACAATGATCTATGCAAGCACAGTGACTCAGAACTCCTAAGTGATGCAAAGAAACTCCAAGAAAGGCATGTCCCTTGAACCACAGACTAGTGACAGGATGCCATTTCTGTCAGATATTAAACAATTTACTTATAATTCCATCTTTTTACCACTTTCATGACTTAGCTGAACAAAAACTCCCCCCAATTTTATCAGAGGAGAGAGTTTTCAATATACCTATAAATCATTTGGAATAGGCTAGTTCTCCTTTGCCTTTGGTTATTTTAAGCTTACAGAAAATTTGCAACATAAGAACGATAAACTGCCCTATACTTTTCACCCAGATTCACCATCAAGTTGATATCTTGACACTGTTGCTTTCCCAGTTGTTTACTGTACACTATTTACTTTCACTACTTTTACTCTATACCATTATTTTTGTTTATTGACACTTGACAATACATTGCAGATATCATGCCCTTTTACTCCTAATCATTTCAGAAAATTTAACCTTGATCCTGTACTATCATGTAATATACAATTCACCACTGCATTTCAGGAAACACTGTTAAATTCAAACAACATATATTTAAATTGGGTACAGCAGTGAGGATGACTCAAAAACTGGAAATTAGGATACAATGCCTGCCTTCTCAGAGATAAACTTTGAAATAAGCACATAATAGGTTATAACAGAAATTGACTATCACCTCAAATAGATAAATATTTAAGAGGAAATGTGGAATGGACTGTAACCTTATTGAAGTTATTAATATATCCGAGAGGATACATGCATCACTCAGACACAAGGGAGGGTAAGCTATGCAATTATAGAAGAGGCAAAGTTGAGAGAGACAGGAGAAGCTTTCAGCAGTTCTGCTTAAGCACTGTCTAATTAGGTAGTGATTTCTCAGTGATGATAAAATTTATCCAGCATTTTCATTACTATTTTGTAGTAGGACAGATTAAATAAAGTTAGTAGATATTTGGATCAAATACAAATTTTGTTTTTGAGTTTGATGCACATCAAATGGCACAAATTGATGACATTTTCTGATAAATTGCCTATTAAAGAAATACACAAAAATAACAAGAGATTTCTATTCTGTTGTCAAATTTCCTATTGAACTTTAAAAATGATTTATTATTATTTTTAAAATAATATTACTTTCTCTGCTTAAAAGTCTTCAACAGTTCTTCATTGTTTTAATAATAATGCCAGATTTTGAGCCAGAGATTCTATGTTGTTCGTAATTTCGTTTTAGCCTAAATCTGTGATCTAAGTTTTTGACTTGTGACCTAGAATATCACAATTGCCCACTATACTCCCAAAGCATCGTTTCATTTTCTCTTCAGTGCTGTGACCAACTCTCCTAAATTTCTGCTTGCAAAATATTATCTCCTTAAAATTAGCTACAAATGACATTCCAAGTCATAACAGAGCCTGAGGCAAAGGGAAAAATCAGCAATACTGGTTCTGTCTTTATTAAAAATATTAATATTTTGTTCATCATGTTTGTGGGTATTTATATGGATTTTTAGAAAAATATTGCATTAAATAACTGTTTGTCTTGATCACTGAGTTTTTTGATGCCTCATTAAATTTTCCACCTGAGGCTAGAACCTCACTTACTTCGCCCTCAAAGCTCTTTCATGAAGACATCCTGATCCTTCAAGTAAAATTTGTCTTGTCTGAATTTCCAGAGCACTTTGTTTCTCTCTCTTTTATAACATACAACAATTCTACTTTTACTATTACCACTACTAGTTCTTAAGCTCACTGAGCTCACCAGAAAGCTAGTAGTATCTTTGTCTCACCTTCACTACTTAGCACTCTGATACAGTTAACGCTGTAATACAAAGGGAAGAAGCAATGCATTTCAATGGTAAAATTGAGACTTCACTGTGTTTTCTTCCATTTATTCTCTACTCCTCTTAGAAATATTTTTGTTAAAAGACTCTTTGGAAATATAAAGAGTGACAGGCTGTGAATTCGTCATTCTTTCCCTCAAGAAACACACACTGGGCATATACTACACACCATGTGCTATTCTAAGTGGAGAGTATCCTGCAGGAAATGTGTCAGACACAGTCCCTGAACTCATGGAGGATGCATGCCAAAGCGGGGAAGTTCAAGAATTAAAATATGTCACTGATGGTGATGAGTAATATGAAAGAGGAAGTACAGGGTATAAGGAGGTCTATGGGGGAAATCCTTTTTAACCTTGGGTGGGTGGGTCTGAACAAAGTTACTTAAGAAAGATAATGTTGGGAACCAGGCTCAGAAACACTCCTGTTTTGCTCCACTGTGACTTGCATATCATGCACTTATTAAGGAATGTTTAAGTAGTTGCTTATCTAGTACCCAATAGCTTCCTTCGAAAAATTAAGAAGACACACACAAAGAGACGAAGAGAGAATCAAATACACAGAAATATTTTCCCATGTTTCATATACCTTAAGTAATTAAACGGCATCTCAAACCATACAATCTAGATAATTGTAGTTTGAACTTTGGCTTTGTTACCAAGAGTAACTACAAATGTAATTCTCTCGCAAAATGATATTTAAACAGCTCAAGAGAACATGAATCATGCAACCTGCTAATTCTTAGAGGTTGGGGTGAGGGGATACGGCTTAGGAGAGAGACTCCTTCTGCTGAAGGGGAAAAAGTCAAAATGAAAACCTAAATAACAACTCAATTCTTTTCTTTCAAAATGAAAGCACCAGTGATAGTTGGAGATTACATATTTTATGAGCTTATTAAAGTTTCTATTTCAAAAAAACGAAGACGGTTCCTCCTTCAATCTTTCACCATAACCTGTTGTTTAATAACCATGGCACGTCAGGAGCCTTATAAAAAATGCTTTCTTGTCTTCCATAGTGGAAGAAGTCAAGCCCCAGGGATCCTCCCCCTGCCATCCCTGGTGAATGGAGCAAGTCATTAAAGAGGAATTTGAATTGAGAAGCTTTTCATGAGATTTTCTGTCAAGACTTCTAAGTAGCCAGCCAATGAATGGGGCCTTACTTACAAACACAGCCTTGTTGCATGTGGGCTGAGCAAACAGACACCATTGTGGGGACAGGTGGAAAAGAAATATGAATGGACAGTGCAGTTTGCTGCTGTGAAGAATCTCATTACCAAGTGACTTTGTGCATGGCTTCTGTGTCTGGGAGAGGAGTCACTCTTCCAAAAAGCTTGGGCTTTTCCCATGTGCATCTTAAAGATCAGCGACAATAGGAGACACAATTTGAGATTCTTCAGAATGGAAATGTCTTCCCTGCCTCCCTTCTTCCCTTTATTTAAAACACAATTTCATTTTAGAAGTTCAGTCATTACACCATTTTCATGGGGATTAAAAAGGTGAAGTGAAACTAGGAAGATTTCCTTTTGGGGAGAGTAATTTGGGGAATGGTAATGAGCTGGCCTAAGAGAGACAGAGAGCTTTGTGTCTCCATCACCCACATTCAGACTCATGTCCTTTTATAAGGATTGCATGGCCCTTAGGACCTGTAGGTGACCAGCATGAGTGTATAGCCATCACTTTCAGCAGATCAGCAAATAGGCAGGAAGGAACTTTTCACAATATAGACCTTGAATAAATACTATTGATATAGACTAGGTTCGGGAGAAAGAAGTAAAGTTGCCATCTTGTCCCTCTTTCACCAAAGGTAGCTTGTGGACTTCACACAAGTAACCTTCAAATGACGGGTGTTACTTCCAAAGGTCAAAACTCTGAGGAGGTGCTTTTTTTCACTCTGGAGAAAAACAGATACCTTCTGAGGGCTTATTAATACCTGGTGAAAGATTTTTTTTTTTTTTTT
>NC_045446.1:23241488-23297608 GCF_002776525.5 Piliocolobus tephrosceles | reverse complement strand
CCGGCTAATTTTGTATTTTTAGTAGAGACGGGGTTTCTTCATGTTGGTCAGGCTAGTCTCAAACTTCCGGCCTCAGGTGATCCACCCACCTCGGCCTCCCAAAGTGCTGGCATTACACATCACACACCAGGGCTCCAGAGACTCAGCTGCTGCAGAACTCAGCTAAGCTGATGGGTAACATCATTTCCTGGTAGACAAGGTAGCTTCCTAGACGTGGCTGTTGCTGAGTTGCAGTGGAAGAGAAACGCAGCCTGCAGTGACAATGATAGTGGGGGGTGGGAGTGCTCTCTGAAGCCACGCGGGTTGTGCAGTCTGGTGAAACGGAATGGGGATGGTGTCCACTGAGGCACAGGGCTCATTCACCACCAAAAGCAGCAATTACCATCCACTAAGAAGGCTGAGAAGGGTGAAGAAGATAGCAGATGTTCTGTGGTCTCTGATTTCTTTTTTTGAGCACACAGAAGACACTCCCTGAGTACTTTCGGAATTACATAGCTGCTTCTTTGGGGGTTGAGAATCACAGAAACAGGGGTTATACCCGGAATATTTCCACTTTACATCTATCAGCCTTGAGGTTAATTAAAACTCATGTACACACTTCACCCTCTCTCCCACACTCCTACTGTCAAATCTGAATTGAGGTGCAGTACAAGATGACAGGGTTTCTGTGGCAACTTCATTGAAATATATAGAAATTATAAATAAAGACCAATATGTTAACTCCCCATTATAATCTTTCACAGCAGTTGTTAAAAATAAAATCCCTGCACACTTCAAAGCCTCAATTCTATGCTGAGCTCTTTCACTTTTAGCAGATGAATGCACCTAGGAAAATACAGGTCTAGCAAGCTCAGCTATTCTCCTTTTGACCATCACCCTTACAGCCTTATCTTACATGCTCTACATTTGCTAATACAAGTGAACATCATGTAGTAAATGATGAAATAATTGACTAGTAGTGTAACCTTCGTGCTATCTCACTAGCACCTCCTATCTTCAAATGTACTTTGATGTGTTCATTTCCTACCTGCCCTTAAACCTTCCCGGCTACTTTGTCTCTACAGCATCTTTCATCCCTCTCTCTCTCAATGAGTTTTATTTCTCATTTCCTCCCAAGGAAAAGACCAGGGTTTCAATGACCGTGATTTTAATTTGATACACTAGTATAAGCAGAAAATCTAAAGCAAGTTTGAGCTGCATTAATAGAGGCATGTTGTCTAGACTAAAAGAAGTTTTTTGTTTCTACTTTGTATCAGCCAAAATACACATCTCATCTTGAATATTCTTTTCAAATCACATCACATATTAAAGAGATCAGAACCAAAGAGGAAATGTTTTAAGGAGAAGAATTAGGACTCTCACATTGCTGTGTGCCACATAGGGCTTAACAAACGTCTCAGACTCAATGTTCCTCTTTCTGGAGAGAAGTCATGTAAGGTTAGAGACTGGATTTAGAGAACCAGACTGCCTGGGTTCCAAAACCACCTCCATCATTTGTTTTTTATAAGATCTGAATCAAATTTTCTAATTTCTGAACAAGCTCTTTGTGTTAGTTTCCTTAACCATCAAACAAGCAAATTACAGTATATTCCTTTCAGGGTTCATGTGAAGATTAAATAAATTACTTCATTCAACTGCTTAGGAGAACACTTGGCTCTTAACAAGTAATCAAGAGTTAGATATTATTATTAAAGAATATTTGTCTGGCCTTAGCTTAAAAATTAGAGCTTCTTACTAAAGCATTCATAGCAACCAGGCTAGAAAACTAGAATAAAAAGTGGTAGAAAGCCACAATAAAACATACAACATTGTATTTATGCCTTTCTGTATTTACATGGACCTGTAATATTTTCCATTTTAAGATAAAAATAAAATTTAAAATATAACTTCGTATACTATCTAAGCAATTTTACACCTGCCTCATAAAACCGTTAGTACACTGGTTCTAATATATTTTTGGCTTTATAGATAGGCTGTAGATAAATTTAAAAGACAATGTAGCAATGTAACAAAGAACAACCTTCACACACACAAGTATTAATATTATTTCCCACCTTTGCTCAGTGCCTAGGCATTTAATTGGCATCTACTCTCAGTAAACAAGCAAAGGAGTTCAGTTCTAGAGATTCTTTGAGAAACTAACATTCAACTCACAAACCAGCAGCTTTCTCCAGTTCAGCTTGTGGAGCTGCTGATAACATCAGGCAGTGAAGCTATGCCGTGTATTAGAACCACATTTTTTTATATATATATTCATTTTGGACAGTAGTTCTGGAAGCACAGTGATGCATGGTCAAGAAATTGGTTCTCAGTTCTCAATGCTGATGAGTCTTGCTCATTTTGAGTTTTAGATTTATTTTCTGTATGTCACACTCTTAGCAGAAACCAAAACAAAAAAACACCATTCAAGCTTCATCATTTTATTGGAAAAAAAAAGAGCAGATTAAAGAGTGGGGAAAAAAAATGAACACTGTTTTATGATCTTTTGATAGTTAATGGAAGTGTTTAGTTAGATCACATAAACTATTTATAAAGATAAATCTAACTTCCTCTACTGTATTTTTCAATTGGGACATAAAATACATGTTCCATGTACTTTTTAAGTATTATGAATAACTCAGGCATAACGTGAGCCATTTTGTAGTAACTTAACCAGGAAATATATTTTGGCATTTAAGAGTTAAATCACCTCTCTAAACTTGCAGAAATTCCTTGTAGAGGCAGTGATCTAATATTGTATCATTATTTTACCAGTTAGAATAAGTTATTTACTAAATGATGTTAAATCATATTCGCAAATGTAAACCATGTAAGATAAGGCTATACGAGTTATCTCAATCTGGAATTTTAGCTTTCTATTTCTTCTGTCATATGTCATAGATCTCACATATAACCCACCCCTCCATTTCCCTGTACTGTGACAATCAGTGGAAGTATGGGTTTATCTGTCTTATTTACAGCATAAATCTGTGGATATTATCCCACATCAACATTATTGTCTCAGGAGAATATTTGAATTAGAAGGTAGGCATCCACTGAGATAGCAAGAGCTCAAAGACCGACACGTTTTATCAATTAACAGAAGCTTTAACGCTCGTAGACAGATGAATCCCTGTGCCCCTCTATTAATATACAGAATCTGTTTTTCCTTTTTTGACAAAGTGGATGACCAAAAACGAGAAAGAAACCAGGAATTAGTCAGTTTGATTATGTTTCCTTCTTGGGTTTTCTGTCTTTCCCATACCCCCTGCCTACCTAAGTTTCTATATTCTACATTCTCTTAAATGGCCCTGTCTATTTCTAATTCCTTCAAAATGCTGCCATTTACTCTGCTTTGGAACTTACTTTCACTGCTCCTGAGACTTTCAAAAATATATTCTCATGAACCATTTTAAGAATCAAAGGAGTTAAACCAGTTTTATGAATTCTATACCAGTACAGAGTAATGTTTAGGAATTCTGATTATTGAACAACTTGCCTTCAACTCTCAGATGTGTTACTAGTTCACTACGTGATCCTAAGAAATTTGCTGAACATTTCTGCATTTCTGCATCTCTCTGTGAGAATTTCTGTATTAATTTCATGTGATTTGATGAGATTAGTGCCCAACATATAGTGACCTTAGCTCAATAAATGTCAACTATGATTATTATAACCACATGGGTTTTCTGTGTTGTACTACAATTCAGGTCTCCCTGGATCATGAGGAAACAGTAGAAGTACATACTAATGAAAACATAAAATAGAATGGTAAAGTTTTTCATGACCTCATTGGTCACCATGGGCCTCAGCTCTCCCAAAGTTGGGATGGGCAGCAGAGTCGCAAGTAACAAAGAAGGGAAAATGTCTGGTTTCCTTAGGGTTAGCAACCTTAGGCCTGACATGTGTATTTCTCAAGGAAAAGGTTTGAGTTTTGGTTTTATTGACAGTATACATAAAACATTTCCATTAATGACAGTCCACATCAAACATCACAAGTAGTAGCCTATGATACGTCAAGACTGGGGCCATTTTGCAGGGGTCCTGGACTAATACATGGTAATAAAGGCAGTAATTAACTTCCTGTCTTTCTGATCTCACAGAAATTCAGCAGCAAAGTAAGAGAAGATGTTTGGGACTCAGGATAAGTATGTTTAGGGTATGTTAGATACATATGCCTCTTATCCTCCAGTTCTTCAAATTGGCAGTAGGCCAGTTCCAGGGTTGGTTAAAATAAGAAGTTCTGTCTTGTTTTCAAAGGCATGGGAGTTTTCCATCTCTCCACTTCTCCTTCCTCGACATGTCAAGGCTGTTTCTTCTCATCACTATATTGAACCAACAATGTCTAGCAAACAATAGTGTTTTCAATGTGTTAATTTTAATTAATGAAGAAAATAATGAGCAAAAGCTTCTATATGGCCAGACATCATCTAGTGTCACTTTGTCTAGAACTGGATTATAACACTGGCAACAGAATTGAACCACCATATTTGGTTTACCCTTATTACTGGGAATGGCCACCATTCCAAGTACCCTGGAGGATAAACACCTTAACCAAATCAGGACTCTGCCAGAAAGAAAAACAAATGCATATTGAATGTTGGTAGGTATGTTTTGTCTGCCACTCTTGAGACAGTGCTCATTTACGTAGTCATTCAGGGATAGAGACAGTGCTTAGAATACAAATAATTGTTAAAGAATCTATACTTGGCCCTATTAATATTACCATAATTTTATTACTGTTATTAACAGATGGGCTTTAAGACTACAATAGAATTAAAGTATATGAAACAAGCAATTTAGAAAGTGGTATATTTGTGATTTATTCTGTGATTCAGCCAGGCATTATCACAAACCTAAAAGTTTGATAAATTATTCAGTGGCCTGAATGTAAAGGAAGGTTCTCAAGGTTCTTGGTAGTGCTGAATCGCATTATTAGCCAAAAATTGTCCCAGTATCCATTCATTTATTCAAATAAAATTATAGTCTATCTGTTAAATATATAAATAATTTTGGGTATATTGGCCATAAGAGACACTAATGCCTTAATAGGCACTGTTTCCTTCTTTGAAGTCCAAGGGACTTGGGAATAGATTGAGGTGAGGGGCTGGGGGTGGATTGGGAAAGGGTAGAAAATGAAGAAATAAACACTTAAAGCACACAATAAGAAAGGGTGGAGAATGAAGGAATGAATACTTAAAATACACAATCAGGAGAACAAATAATGTGGGAGTATTGCTGAATTCCTCTTACCAACTCTAAATCCAGATTTTTAAAGTTGCCCTTGAATGCCTAAAGTTAAGCTTCACTGTATATAGGTGTCAGTTAAGTTTAGCCAATGAAGGAAAAGTGAAATAACTATTATAATAATGTTAATAAATGCTTATTGATCACCTAATATGTTCTAGGCACCGTTAGTTGATATTCACTTAAGTTCATAAGCACAATTCAAGATTGATATAATAATTGTCAGTTTTATAGAGAGTTTAAGTATATAATAAGAATGCTTTTTGGTACTGTTATAAAAAGACTCAACACTGCAATTAAGCTTGAGAGACTCTCTTGAGCTATCTGTATAAAAACTATAATTTCACACCACATGTTCTCACTCATAGGTGGAAACTGAACAATAAGATCACTTGGACACCGGGCAGGGAACATCACACAGCAGGGTCTGTTGCGGGGTGGAGGGTTGTGGGAGGGATAGCATTAGGAGAAACACCTAATGTAAATGAGTTGATGGGTGCAGCAAATCAACACGGCACATATATACCTATGTATCAAACCTGCACGTTTTACACATGTACCCTAGAACTTAAAGTATTAAAAAAAAAAAAAAAAAAAACTATGAGAAAAGAGGACCCCAGCTACAGTATAAAGCTGGCTGACTCATAAGGAATTTTCACTCTCCTGGAAAACCTCATTTTCAAAGGCATGTTTAAACTATCTAGTGCATATATCCTGCTTGTCACCGTGTCAACAATTTGCCATAACTGGACTGATCTTGAGCAAACCATTTAACCAACTGAATTCTCAATGTCATAACCTACAAAATGAGACCAACTTAGTTGCTCCATATATTCTACAGGTTATGTGGAAGGTTAAATAAAGATTTCTAATAGGAAAAGAATAATCTTTGGAGCCAAATTGTACTGGATTTACTAGTTCACTCATGAAAAAAAAATGTGCACTGAGATTGTCTGTGATCATGAGCAACTTGAGTCTAGTTTTCATCTGTGTTACAGGTATATCAATACCTACACTTGGTTGCCAGTTTCCAAGATGGTCTCCAAGGACCATCATCTTCTGATATTCATGCCATTGTGTAGACCCCGCCCATATTATACAGGGATGACAACTGTAACCAATAGGATATTGCAAAAGTGACTATGGGGGATTTTAGAGGTTAGTTCATAAAAGACATTGCAGCTTTTATTTTGCTTGCTTGAATTGTTTGTTTTGAGGGAAAACAGATGTCATGTCATGAGAACATTTAAGTAGCTCTATCAAGAGACTCTCATGGAGAACTGAAGTATCCTGCCAACCATCAACACCAGCTTCCCAGTCATGTGGGTAAGTCACCTTAGAAGTGAGTTCTCCAACCCCAGTCAAATGCTTAGGTGAATACAGTCCTAGCCAACTTCTTAACTTCAACTTCATGAGAAACTCCAAGTCAGAACTACTCTTTAAGCTGCCCTTGCATTCTGACTCACAGAAACTATTAGGGAATGAATGTTTATGATTGTAGTTTTAAATTACTAAGTTCTGCGTAAGTTTGTTAATCAGAAAGAGATAGCTGACATGAGAAAACAAGTCCATGCAGATAGTCATTGTGAGATTTAGAGATAACATCTGTATGCATAGCTATGAACCATGTCTCCACACACAGTGAGAGCTCAATAAATAGATGTACAAAGGAGCTGGATCTTCATTATAAATGTTATCACTAAGATGCAATATTAATTTAAATATGTTTAATGCAAACTTTAATTTGCTGAATGCCTACTCAAAAGCCATTTATTTCTTTTCCCCTAAATAATGCACTAGAATTTTGTTATGGGACCTGTGTATACTTCAGAGCCTAGGATCTTTAGGGCCAGTGAACCTCATGTCCAGATCCAAGGGAATATTCCTGGAAACAGTAATTAGCTCAGGAGTATACATGTGACCAAAGACGGTATAGTCTTTTTTACAATGAGAATGCTGTGCTCTTTCTCTATAACTGGGAGTGACTATGGGTAACAAAGTTTTTTCAGCCAATAAATGAAACCAGTAAAAATCTCTGAATGGCAAAAAAAAAAAAAAAAAAAAAAGCAGAAATAAATTTTTGGTGATTATTGATTAAATCTATTACACACGAAGCCTACCCTATCTTTGTACTTCACAATTATGAGAGCAAAGGCATTCACATTTTTTTCCATTACAATCCTGATTGATTAAAGCATTACATTAAAAAGAAGTACATCTAAATAATTTCTGTGATTTCTATATTTCTATTGCATCTATTTTTATATATTACCTATAAGAATCAAAAAGTTTATTTTAAGCATTGCAAGTCTCATTTCTCAGAACTTCAACTCTATTCGTCTGAATTAAGGATCTACGTTCTGATCCATTTTGTAGAACTTCTTATATGTAGAGCTATTGTTTCTTATCCCCTTGCTTTCTTATCATAATTGTACTTTGCTAAATCTCCATCACTGTATCTGCCATGCATTGTAATAAGAAAAGCTATTGCTAATTCAGAAAAGAAACCTGTTACTTTAATACTTGACAGGTAGCAACCACTCTGTATCAGAATTCACCACCACTCTCTTTTTCCCCACATTCATTCACTTGAAATAAATTTCTGGAATTTGGCCGTGTCAGTAAGAAATGAAACCACAAGACTGGTTCCAAGAGAACTGGCAAGAAACTGTGCTGGGTATGCAGAGTCAGAAATCACTGACTCCTGTTGTGTGACCTTGTGGGAAGTCAGTTCTCCCAGACACTCGAACTCATTAACTTCAGAACTGGGATCCTGCAAAGGAGCCAACAGTCCCCTTTTCTCTACACAGTTATCTTGATCTCAGAAGTCAGCTCACTGCCCTCCTGATAGACAGCTCAGCACAGAGAAAAGAATATTGGTTTCTGTATTAAATTCCCAGCTTCACTCCAAATTAGTTAGATTAGGTCAGCCTGGGTTCAGTTCTAGTTTCCTTGAAGTATGGCTATCATACTTTGGACATACTTAGGACAAGTCATTTAACCTTGATAAGCCACTGCTATTTTTTTTTTTTTACCTTAAAATGAGAAAGAATCATATCTACTTCAAATGATAAGTAGAAATTAAAATGAGATTATGCATGTTAACTTTTACAGTCAAGTTTTGTGTGTAATACATGAGAGTTTCTTTCCCTTCTTTTCTATTCCCATATTTCCCTAAGGATAACATTCAAAATTAACTTATTGAAAAACTACAAGGAGTATAGAAATGTTTTAAGAAGAAATATTAAATATCACCCTACTTCCATTGCTTCTCACTCCTCTCTTTACATCCGCATTCCATACCCAACATAACATTCATTAGAACTTCTGTGCACCTCTGTGCAGACTACTTCCCTATAGTTAAAGTAGTCCATTTATTTTTATTTGTATCATTATTATTGTTGTCATCATTCAGTAATATTAAGGACCCATCATTTGGAGGAACAAGGGACTGGTGGCAAGAAGGACAAGACTAAGTAACATAATAGACAATGGTTTGGGGGTGTTTTTCCTGCTATTTTTTAAGTTTTCAAGACTCCCATAAATAGTAAACATATACAATTTTTCTGAAAGACAACGTATGGTCATCTATTGAAAGCTTTAACAATATATTAGCATTTTGAAAATGGTAAGTCAATTTCCAGGAATTCATCCCAAACAAATAATTAAACATGTAAGCAAAGATTCAGCTATGAGGATATATGGCATAAAATTGCCCATAGAATTCAAAAAAGGAAAAAAAAGGTATATTCCTAATAATAGGGAATAATTTCAGTGAAAAGTAGAACATGCATTCAACAGAATACAATAGAAACATGAAAGTCATGCTGCAGAAATAATATTGAACAACATAAAGAGAGGCCCATTGTATGTTATTGGAAAAATCAAGTTATGAAACAATATATACAGCATAATCCCATTTCAAATATTTCCCAAAGAAAAATGATCAATGAGAATGGATATCTGCTAAAAAGATGATGCATTAATATGTTAACAGTAGATATTTTTAGGTATAGATTTGATGTAACTATTTTCTTCTCTTAGCTAATTTCTGGTTTCTGGTTTTGTTTTTGTTTTTTATCTACAATGTAAAAGTTATCATTTTTATGTCATATTACCTATCTCCTTGACCTTACCTGCTAGTGCAAGGGATACATATTGATAGCAACACAACAAATTCTACTGTATTGGACTTAATTAGCAGAGATTCCAGTATTGTCTCCAGATTTCTTCGGCAATTTTCCCCTCTTCTCATAAGAGATTGAAGGTGGGGATTTTCAAATATGATCAGAACTTCTATCTGTGGCACTGTGTCTCTCCCTCTGTTCCACTATCTACTTTTCTCACCATCCCTCAACTCTTTGCCCACTTTTGCTCTGAGGTGGATCTGTTGCTCCTCCAGTCACTGACGACCTTCCCTTGAACACTAATCATTTGAGAACTTTCTCCCTTTGGCTTTTTGTAATAAGCTCTTTCCTAGATATTTCCCACTGTGTGTGTTTGTGGTTATGTATTTGTGTGTCTGTGCTTATGTGTTTATTTCACTAACCTCTCCTTTTCATAGAATAGAAATTCCAGAAAAAAAAAAAAAAAAGCTGGTTTACATGTATTGCAGTTAGTTTGGGTGTCACACACAACCTCACATTGTAGCTCATGGATATTGAACACTCCGAATTTGCCACTAATTTTTTCACACTACCTTAATTTGCTTACAATTTTCTTCAGGGGACCAAATTTTAACAGTTAGGCCCTTTTGGTGTCTGAACATAATGGAACCCCAATCTGAGACCAAGTTATCATACTTCCCCACAGATTTTTAGAGCCACAGAAAGTCAGAAGATGTGGCTGGGCACCAGTTTTAGATCTCGCATGTTCTGTGGCAGTCTTGAAGCCACTCGTCTGACAGCATGTAAAGGATTTCTGTGAGAACCTAGCCACATGATGCCACATGGACTTCATCTATGAAACAGGAAAGTTATGTTACTAAATAAGAAGAAAACTTAACTAAGTAGTATCAGCAGAACATTTCTGTCAAGAAAACATAAAATACTGTATAGAAACTACACTTAATTTAAAAGAAATTAAAAATCTATATTTAAATCTGCCAAGGGTTAACCACTGGAAAATCAATTCATACTTATGATTATTAATATTCACATCTGTTACATGAAGCATTCTTGTGGTCAGACTTTAAAGACTTTTCTAGGTTGGAAGAAAATGGTCTTTCCAGAATGAGGCAACAAGTTGCCACAGTCTATATTTTTCAACAAGCCAAATGAATGAAATGCATTCTACATATCATAATTGCCAACTAAGGTTTTGTTTGTTTGTTTGTTTGTTTTTGTTTGTTTGTTGACACAAGGTCTCACTCTGTCACCCAGGCTGGAGTGTCATGGCACAATCACAGCCCACTGCAGCCTCGATCTGCCAGGCTTAAGCAATCCTCCCACCTCCCAAGGTGGCTAGTCTTAGGAACTAGAACTACAAGCACACACCACCACGCCTAGCTAAGTTTTGTATTTTTTGTAAATATGGGGTCTTCCTATGTTTCCCAGGCTGGTCTGGAACTCCTGGGCTCAAGGGATCTTCCTGCCTCAGCCTCCCAAAGTGCTGGGATTACAGACATGAGACACCATACCCAACCACTGCCAACTAAGTTTTGATTTGGGACTTTCATTTTTAAAGAGATATGTTTACATGTATGAAATTATTTTAATATGTTTTAATATAGAAACCAAAATAAAAGTAATGGAGTATATACATTTCAAATGTCAAGACTAAAATCATTTAAATAAAAAACAGGATCAATACAAATGGAGGGGAGCACAGCGAGACAGATACAAAAAAGTATAGAATTTTGACTATAGTAACCAATCTGTCTTTTTATTTATCATATGTACTCCAAGTATTGATTGAGAATATAAATAGAATCCAATTTATATACTTATTCTTGGCTAATACTCTAAATAAAATAAAAATCTGTGCAACTGTGCAACTTTAAGTAGTGGTTTTGTTTTAAATAAGAGATGTTTCATATGAAAGAGGCGTTTTATATGAAAGAGGTGTTTCATACGAAAGCTTCTTCAAATGTTAGATTCACAACTGACCATAACTATGATTTAGCGGATGGTAATCCACATTTGAAAGACATAGAAGAAAGAAAAACTTCAATAAGGCATCAAATCTTGTGAAAAATAGTTTAGCATCTCATAGTGAAAAGGTCAAGTTTTTTTTTCAGATGGTGACTCCCTTCTGATTCTGTGAAAAATACTTTCAATAGAATAGTGATTTCCATTTCTGTCTAAATAGATGTCTGTGGTACATTACACTGGTCTTTTTCATCAGCTCCACATACACACACACACATTTGCCAAAATAAGTGGTCTAGCTAATTTTAGTGTTATGAAAAATGACTCTTTTCTCAAATCAGTTATACCTCCGTATTTTTTAGTGACTGCACTAGTTTTCTATTGCTGAATAACTAAGACAAGCTTAGTTCCTTAAAGAAAGAAAACACACTCATTTATTACCCCTTGCTCTTTTTTCCATGAACCTATGGCTATTTATTTGCATGTATCAAAGACCAGTATAGTTAAACTTGGTTCTCTGCTCAGGGGCTCACACTTACAGTGTGAGATGTCTGTCTTTACATCTGAGACTCTGGGGAAGAATCTACCTCTCAACACATTCAGATTGTTGGCAGAATTCAGTTCTCTGTGATTGTAGGAATGAAGTCCTCTGTTCCAGGCTATTAAGCAACTCTCAACTCCGAGAACTGCTCACAGTTTCCTGCCATGGGACTTCTTATGGGTCTTTTTATAATATTGCAAGCAACAGCAAGTTTCCTCATGTAGAGTTGTCTTCATACTTCAGATTCCCCTGCTTCTTCTTCTGCTATGGGTTGGAGAAATTATCTGCTTTTTAAAAGCTCCTGCAATTAAACTAGGCCGACTCTAATAATTTTTCCATCTTAAAGTCAACTGATTAGTAACGTTAATTACATCTGTAAAATCCTTTTATGTCATGTAATGTAAAAATAAAAAGCACAGAATAAAAACAAGGGGCAGAGATCATATTCATAGTGTAGGATTAGGGTGAGAAATTTTGGGATGGTCATCTTAGAATTCTGCCTTCCACAATAATTACAGTCCAAGTAAATTCAATTCTACCTAAAAATAAAAATCCTCGCAGTTTTACACAATTCTAAGACAAATTTTTTGAGTGATTGCCCAACATGCTAGTTTTAAGGAAAATTTTAGTTTCTAGGACTACTGTCTGATAGACTTATTCAAGAACCAGAAAACTGCTTCTCAATTTCAAAAGGACTGTAGAATTCAACTAATTCTCTCTCTCAAATTTGTACTCTTCAACTTCTCTTGGGAATATAATAATAATAATAATAGCTAAGAACTCTTAATGAATTATCTTGTGCCAGCTACTGTTTGCAGTGTCTTGTCTGATTTCACTCATTTAATCCCAGTAATGAGACCAGGGTAGATACCACTATTATCAAAATTAACATTATTTTATATGAGAAGAAAGTTGGGCCTAGAGAATTTGTCCAAAATCACCTACTTAGTAACTGGGAATAGCATCAGAATAACCAGCTATTCCAAGTTACTAGTTAGATGATCCTGGACAAATTACAGCAAAGGAATAGCCTGGGTGTGCTCCCAAGCCCAGATATCTAAACTGTTTATATTAAACTGTTTCCCCCCCCCCCCCCCGATGGAATTTTACTCTTGTTCACCCAGGCTGGAGTGCAATGGCGTGATCTCAGCTCACTGCAACCTCCACCTCCTGGGTTCAAGCAATTCTCCTGCCTCAGCCTCCTGAGTAGCTGGCATTACAGGCACCTGTCACCATGCCCAGATAATTTTTCTATTTTTAGTAGAGATGGGATTTCACCATGTTGGCCAGGCTGGTATGGACCTCCTGGTCTCAGGTGATCTGCCTGCCTCAGCCTCCCAAAATGCTGGGATTACAGGTATGAGTCACCGCACCTGGCCTTACGTTAAACTGTTTCTACAAGGCAAGATTATGCAGTATTTCCCTTCATTCCACTTCTGATGAAAAAAGTTCAAGATATCACAAGATACTCTATTACAATTTTTGTCATGCATAATTGTTACAAAAATTATTTCCCACACTTTGAACTCATATTTTGTGAATACCACTGATTTACATAGGTTTACCTCTGCAAAATTGTAATGCTCAATCTTTATTTTTTTTTCTCAACCCACTTGTCCTTTAAGATTTTAAATCACCTATCAACATTCCCTTACGCATTTTATTCAGGCCAAATTTTCTCAGCAACTTCAATAGTTTCCCAGTGGAGAAAGCACCAAAACCTTTAGTAATATAGATGGTGTACAGTTAATCCTGAAAATATAATACCTATCTGTCTTCAATTGTTTTTTGTTGTGTCTAATGCAACCCAAAATTAAAATTCTTATAAAGATTATAAAAAACACATGGGTGTCAATCATCATAGATCAGAATATGCTGCAGTGTAACCACCCTCTGCCAAATCACTTAATACATTAAAGAGGATATTTTTTGAGTTACCTATTCAGCCTAAGTTAGAAGAGGACTCTGATCATCATAGTCACTCAGAAGAGAAAAGGTTGAGGGGGCACCATGTGAACACCTGCTTCCATGATTAATGGGACAGGTAGAAATAAGTGCAGCATAGTTTTGCACTGGTCATTCAAACTCCTTCCTTGGATATGACACATATATACACACATGCACACACACACATTATTTATTCAAATGCATTAACCAAAGAACATTACCTGGTCCTGGCTAACCACAAAGAGTGTCTCAGAAGCACAGTCTTTTCATAATAACTGAAAGGAAGAAGAGAAATAAAATAACAAGTATAAAGAAAATAATATTATCTGACATCATAATATGCCAGACAATATTGCAATACAAATGCCTCTTTAATGATTTCCAAAGCGTGGAAAGTGTTCTGTTTAAAAACATTTACATCATATCATTGAATTTATTTTACTCTATTGCCCCCAGTGATCTGAACACCCCTGTTTATACCACCGAATGTCACATCAGTATTGATGACAGCTATATCACTGCATTCCTCTTAGTTACCTACCTGAGAAATCTACAAATTCAGATGCCTTTCAGACTGCTGTTCTCCAATCTTTTCCAAGAGAAATGATCAGAGAGAGTTGAAATCAAGATAAAATAAATCTATACAAGTTTTCTGATTTAAAGAATATATTAAAGTTACAGGAAGAAAGGAGACGAGACTAGGAATCATCACACACTGCCATACCACATATGCCATATTGCATTGTGATCAACACCAAGTGAAGAGAAAAGCAAACTTTTTCTGGGAATGACAGTTCCTTTCTTCCAAATCTGAAATACATTACAAAATCCACTTGCAGGAAAATAGGATTTGCTGAATGTTACTCAGCCATTCCCTATGCAGTCTGTTAGCAATATACCTAACTAAAATTGCAAGAAATCAATGAGCTTTCCATATGACACTGCTCACATTGGCAGGACTGAAGCCTATCTTACATCTGAGAGAATTACTATGGCTAGAACCCGGTGTATGACTCAAAAGAAAGATTTAAAAAGAAGTCTGGCTCACTGATTAAGGAATAAAAATATAAATTTGGGAGATGGGTTTATATTTTAAAGGCAAATATGAAAGCAAGTATTGTATTTTTAAAACTATATTTTATATAAGGGAACCATTTCATTTTAATTAAGTCTCTGAACCAGTCACAACATAAAAAGCAAATAAAATACAAATTTCATTTTGATATTAAAAGTACTTAGATATTTTTGAACATTAAAATAATGTTTTTTAAAATGTGATCTGTGGACCACCTTGACCAGAATTGCCTGGAGAATTTGTTTAAAGTGCAGACCTCAAAGTCTCACCTTCAAATTAAAACATCCCTAGGAAACATGTCTTCATGCTAATGTTAAAAACACTATTTTAGGCCGGGTGCGGTAGCTCACGCCTGTAATCCCAGTACTTTGGGAGGCTGAGGCAGGCGGACCACCTGAGGTCAGGAGTTCAAGACCAGCCTGACCAACATGGAGAAACCCAGTCTCTACTAAATATACAAAATTAGCTGGGTGTGGTGGTGCATGCCTGTAATCCCAGCTACTCGGGAAGAAGAGGCAGGAGAATCCCCTGAACCCAGGAGGCAGAGGTTGCAGTGAGCTGAGATCATGCCATTGCACTCTAGCCTGGGTAATAAGAGTGAAACTCCATCTCAAAATAAATAAATAAATAAAAGTACTATTTTAGGAGGAAGAGGAGTTGAAACTATAGCAAAATAATTTTTAGAGACATGGGCATCACAGGGATAATAATCCTTCAGCGAATTTTTGTAAGGTTTGAATGACATGTTTTCTGTAAAGCACTTATAATGGCACCACACAATCTCAATAAATGTTTAGGGCTTTCTAAAATGTTCTCCAGACGATTAGGACTGGTGTTCTGTTGTAAGACCCAAAATTGTCATAAAGCCTAATGTTGTTGAGATTAAAAGACTCAGCAAGCAGATATTTCATCAATTTTGTCAGGGATGTGGGGAAAAGAAAAATGAAGTTTGAAGATTTCATTCAGAAGGAAGAAAGCTGTGTATGCCTATGAATGCATCTTTTCTTGAATCTTCCCTGCTTCTTGTGCATTTCTTTTCTTGGAATGGATTTAGTAATATTTGGGGATTTTACACTTCTATCATATATTTAAAATAGAGTTTTGATTTCTCAATTTCAAAGCACATGCATAGTGTATAGTTTGAAAAACCATTTCTGTAGCTTAGATAGAATTTTGTTAATGGTGATGTCTTAAGTTCATGTTGAGTGAAAACCATAACACAGTATGTTGTATAACTGAAGCAAGGATTATTTTATGTCTGGTTATAAGATTTAAAAAATATAATGTATACTGGGTGCTAAAATTCCTCAAAATAAACCACTTTTGCCTAAGAAGAGTGTTTTCCTTTCTTTTTTAAAAACTGGGTAAAAGTGGGGGAAGAAATGGAGGAAGGCAAAAACATCATGCTTCATGCAAAATATATATTAAGTCTGTGAATGGATTCTCTACAAAAGAAATACTTTATTCCACCTTTAAACACTTTTTAGGTGAGTTATTGAAAACTCTTGTTAGAATCCAGTCTATGCCATGACTATGCTTAGCTTTACTGGAAGTTGCTAAGGAATTCTAATTTCTATACCTAAAATAAATATGTTCAATATTTCACTTTATTTGCAGTATTTCTTGAACTACTGCTGTGTTTTAGGCATTGTCTCATTCTTAATTTATTCTCCTATGCAATAGGGGTAATAACAACTGTCTCCCAAAACTATGTTTCATATATGAGGAAAAAGTTTTGTCCTTATAGTTTGTGTGTGTGTGTGTGTATTAAAAACATATTTCATTACCTCTACTCCCCTTTCATGCATTTTTAGATCTTCATTGCAAAAACAACAACAGCAAAACATTCTGTGTTAGGAATGTTTAGTCAGAGCTCCAGATATAAAATGCAACTGTATGCCCAATTTTGAGTATACGCATTTTCTCACAAGCAGTTCATGGTTTTACTCAAATTTTTAAAATGTTAGACACGGTGGGGGATGAGAGGGGAGGATGGGAGGAGAAGAGGAGCAGAAAAGATAACTATTAGGTACTGGGCTTAATACATGGGTGATGAAATAATAGGTACAACAACCCCTGTGACATGTGTTTACTTATGTAACAAACTGTGATGGTTAATATTCAGGGTCAGATTGATTGGATTAAAGGATGCAAAGCATCCTTCCTAGAAGTGTCTGTGAGGGTGTTGCCAAAGGAGATTAACATTAGAGTCAGTGGAATGGGAGAGGCAGACCCACCTCAATCCGGGTGGGCACCATCTAATCAGCTGCCAGCACAGCTAGAATAAAGCAGGCAGAAGAAGATGAAAAGAGCAGACTTGATTTTCTTCCAGAAAGTCATCTTTCTCCAGTGTTGGTTATGTCCCGCCCTTGAACACTGGACTCCAAGTTCTTCAGCATTGGACTCTTGGGCTTACACCAGTGGTTTGCCAGGGGCTCTCAGGCCTTTGGCCACAGACTGAAGGCTGCACTGTCAGCATCCCTAATTTTGAGGTTTTGGGACTAAAACTGGCTTCCTTTCTCCTCAGCTTGCAGACAGCCTATTGTGGCACTTCACCTTATGATCGTGTGAGTCAATACTCCTAATTAACTCCCCTTCATATATACATCTATACTATTAGTCCTGTCCCTCTAGAGAACCCTAATACACAAACCTTCACATGTGGCCCCAAAATGAAAATAAAAGTTAAAAATATAAACAATTTTAAAATGCTTTGTGATTCATAAAAGTTAAGAATGAATGATGTAGATCTGATATAGACGTGTTTTTCCAAACAAAATCGGTTTTCTGCCATGACACACAGCAAGATACAGATTTTGCACTGTGATCCACTATGTGAGTGGGTACACACACACACACACACACACACACAAAGCAGAAGTTTCACAAAACAATCCTAAAATGTTGTAGTGCAGTCTGATAAATTTATATTGTAAATGTTAAGAAAAAGGGCTAACTCCATCCTGTACAGTTTTGCATCTCAATCCCTATAACTCCCAATACTCTATCACAATTAGGAGAAGCCTGGTAGGCAGTACAGAAATCTCATATATATCATGACATTCCTGACACCACCACATTCTTGTAGATTACACTGTCAATCATAATATGCGTCTAGGGCAAGAAACCTATTCCTTACTGTGGCTTTGTTGATGAGCCGAGTCCAGTAACTATTTATGAGCCTCAGAGGCCAAGTGGAGGCTGAGATACAGGAGACCGAGGATTTAATTGGGTCAAACGTGGTATACCTCATTAAATCCCATTCTCTCTCTTTATATTTTAACATATTCTAGGGAGAAGGCAGCCTACCTTCTTCATGGTCTGGGTATCATAATTATTATTTTTAATTAAGAAAAGTTAAGGTTAATCTCCCTTGAGTTTTCAGTTACAATGTAGTTGGTGTGTCGCCGTCTGTCAGAGAGCAGCATGAGCTTCCTGGTGGGACTGCAGCAGCTCTGAGAACAAATGCTGAAAACACAACTTTCTACCTTCCTTTGATATGTTAGTGTACCAATATGTGATTTATTTTTGTTTTATCCTTTACCATTTGTTATTCTTTTCATCCATGAATTCAATTTGGCAGAAACCCAAGTGTACAAATAAACCTTTCCAATGAGGAAACATAGATATTTAATATTAAATCTACTTCTACTACTCCAAATTATTTGCTATGCCTCAGTGCCTGAGCTAAGGGCTTTATGTTTGTGAACACCATCAGGAGGAATATTAGTGATATGGTTTGGCTGTGTCCCTGTGCAAATCTCATCTTGAAATGGAGCTACCATACTCCCCATGTGTCATGGTAGGAACCCTGTGGGAGGTAATTGAATCACGGGGGCAGGTTTGTCTCATGCTGTTCTCGTGAAAGTGAGTAAGTCTCATGAGATCTGATGGTTTCAAAAAAGGGCGATTCCCCAGCACACGTTCTCTTGCCTGCTGCCATGTAAGATGTACCTTTGCTCCTCCTTTTCACTTTCCACCATGATTGTGAGGGCTCCCCAGCCATGATGAACTGTGAGTCCATTAAACCTCTTTTTCTTTATAAATTACCCAGTCTCAGGTATTTCTTCATAACAGTATGAAAATGGACTAATACAATCAGTATTCATAAAGTCTTATTTTTCACGCTTCACCCTTTGTAGGCACCATGTCTCGGCCTCTCACAGGGAATTCCCTGTGAATGTCTCTGGGAGGCCCTAGAGAATGTCTCCTGTGTGCACAGAAGCGAATAAATTGCTGCAGGTACCCCTACTACTCTGCCTCAGTGATATTATCTTTCCCATGGGCTAACTTCCCCTTTTCTGGTTATCCTTCCAAGTATTACAAGCTCTATAGGCAGGTGCAGAAGAAGACACTGCAAAGGCAGTAGAAATCACTTCAGTCCCTGCTGAAGGAGTGCTCCCCCTCCCACTACTTTCCTTGTGGTGTGTCCAAAAGGAGTGTTCTTTGTGCCTCACTGTGTAAAAAATTAGTAGAATCTTTGTTTTGAGTTTTATTTAGAATCCTGTCTCCCCTGGGTCCTCTGTGAGCGTGTGTGTGTGTGTGTGTGTGTGTGTGTGTGTGTGTGTGTGTCTGTGTGTGTGTATGTGTACCTAGAGTGGGGTAAGGACATACTCTAGACAAAGTTACCACACTCCACACAGGCCAACACCACTCTGTCAACACGCTCCTTACTGAGGTGCTCATCTTTTTCTTCCCTTTTCTCAGGTAGCTTGAGTTAGTTCTCTTCGTAGGCATGACTCACTGACTCTACTGAACATAGCCATCTGTAGAACTCCCAACACTCTTTCAGATTATAGGGTGTTTTCTAACCACCAGTAAGCCTCTTATTTGAGGTTTTTCACAAGGGACTCTGCAGTCGTGACATAAAGGACATGTCTCTCTCAGATCTGTCTTCTTCCCCAGATTGTCAAATGTTTCTGAGTACCTCTCAGACTCAAGCCAGGCTCTCATTTCGTGGATATTTTCTCATGTAATCTTCTGAATCATCTTGTGATTTTGACATTTTATCCTCATTTTAAGGTTGGGAAAACTGAGTCCCATAAGTTTCAAATGATTTATCCAAGGAAAATTCACACGTAAGTGTTAAGATGTGAATTGAGGTTTGCTTCCAAGCCCAAATGTACTTTAAATATAATGCCCCATTTAATAAAACTGAAAAATAGTATGTATTTCTGGAATCGTATAAGCAAACAAGCACTATTTTCTTTATTTCTTACATGTCATTCGCCTATTTAACTTCTGGGTGCTTAGGGGAATATTTTCTTCAAGACTCATTGGTAACTCATGATAGAAAAGAATATGCTAACTTTCTAAATTATATTTGCTGTTTTCCCTAACTGGCTCTGTGACTCTGCCCCTTCCCTTAACAGCTGTACTTCTTGGCATTCTACTCATACTCCA
The DNA here is from genome assembly GCF_002776525.5 of Piliocolobus tephrosceles. NCBI lineage: Eukaryota > Metazoa > Chordata > Mammalia > Primates > Cercopithecidae > Piliocolobus > Piliocolobus tephrosceles. The sequence continues at coordinate 23,277,327 of NC_045446.1, read as the reverse complement.
AAGAATCTCAAATCTATATCCTCTGCTAAGATCTCCCTTCTGAGCTCAAGACCAAAATTTCTAGATACCTAATAGGCATATCCATGTGGAGACACAGATGTGCATCAAATTTAATATGTTGAGGACTATGCTTACTATCTCTTCTATTTGCAATATGTTGCCTCCCATAGTACCAGATTTGATTAATGTCACCGTCACTTAACTACAAAATGTAACCATGATCCAAATATCTCTAATCCTTCTTTTCCCTCAACTTTCACTTCCAATCAGTCTCCACATTGTGGTGTTTTTCAAATATGTCTCCCTTTCTTTATATTCATGATTATTGCCTTAGTTTCAGTCTCTGATTCCTTACTCCTTGCAATTTCTTTTCCAAATTGGCATTTATAATAAAGCAAATCTAGTTACACCCATTCTCTCATTATGTCCACTTAAAGTTCTCAAAGGGTTCAATCCTACCCATTAATGTAAGTTTTGGAAATGTGGAGCTTTTTGTTGTCATAGTGATGGGAGACTCTACTGACATTTGATGGGTAGGGCTGATAGAAGTTTCACAGTGCATGGACAATTCCACATGAGGAGGAATTGTGCCAATGGTGCAGGACTCTAGAAAACCCCACTGAACACTGAGTAGGTGGAAAGCAGACATATCATTATCTAACACTGGACCTTCATTCTATTTTACATGAAAACATCAAATTGCACCCTGTACGTGAATTTTCCAGAAGGTTAGTAACTGAGAGAAATAGAGAAAATCAAACTTTTTTGGTCTGGAACTTGGCCAAGAAGAGGTCACCATTTAGGCAAATTGTATCCATACAATCATGCAGGCAGTACTGTGGAGTCACCAACGCAGCATACCTGTATCAGTATGCCTTTGCAACTGTTACATTCATGAGTTTGGGTAGAGGGAAGAGCTTCTTACTATTTAATTTTTTTATTGTAACTGTGCAGGAGGATTTATATATTGAAATACATATATTTTTGTTATAAATTATCATACCTCATTTGTCTTCTCATTACTGTTGTGAGCACTATTTTGTTTTTTGGTTTTTTGTTTTATTTTGTTTTGTTTTAATTATCTGTGTTGATAGATTATATTATCAATGAGTCTAAATTGAGAACATTAAGGGAAGTGTTACCATTTTTCTTTACTTGAAATTGTTGAGTGGCTAGGGTTTAAAACTATTTACTCAATGTTGAATCGAATGTATCATGACATTAGTGGCCATCAACATGTGGTCCTTATTTACCTCCTTCACTCCTTCATATGAACACCCTGAGTTTCTGCTCAGATGCAGACTTTTTTGTTCCTTTTTTTTCTTTTTCCTTTGAGACAAGGTCTCCCAGTCTGTCGCCCAGACTGGAGTGCAGTGGTGCAATCTTGCTCACTGCAGCCTCGACCACCTGGGCTCAAGCCATCCTCTCACCTCAGACTTCCAAATAACTAGGACTACAGGCACATACCATTATGCCTCAATAGTTTATTATTATTATTATTTTATTTTTTTTGGAGAGACAGGGAGTTTCACCACATTGCCCAGGCTGTTCTGCAAATCCTGGGTTCCAGTGACTCAACCACCTCAGCCTCCAGAAGTGCTGGGATTACAGGCATGAGCCACTGCACGGAGCCCAGAAACAGATTTTCATTCAGCCTATTCTTTTTATCTGGAATAGCATTACTGTTTTATATATATATATACACACATATATATATTTATATAAATAGAGAGAGTTTTATGTAAACATTATTAAAATTATATATTACTAAAATTAATATATCTAATATATTAAATATATATTACATATTTAGGAATTTAAATATGATTAAAAGTATATATACCTTTAATAAGATTGTGTTATATACATAGCTTTAATAAGACATAAGTATATATATATATATACTATTAATAAGATTGTAAGTATACATACATACTCTTCATAAAATTATAAGCATATATACACTTTTAATAAGATTTTTAGTATATAAACATACTTCTAATAGGATTATAAGTATATATGTACACTAGTCCCCAATCTTATAAGTGTGTATATATATACATATATATACACACTAGTCCTCAATCTTATTAAAACGCTCTTTTGGAAAGAAAATATATTTATATGTGTATGTGTCTTATATATCTTATACACTTACTGTTCTCTTCGGCCTATGGCTCCGTCTGGTATTTGGCTGTTCCACATTCATTTTTCTTCCTAATGACAGCATGATTCCTCCTTGGATAAAATTTATTGGGATTACAGTAGGGAGCCTGGTACTTCCCTAGCTGAATAAGCAGAGGGTCCAACACAGTTCTACTGAAAATCACTATCTTGAAGTCCTGAGCTGAAGAAAAACTAAACAAACACAAATCCAAAAATAATTACAGTTCATGCAATTCGCCCTCATTCTCTGAACAAAATATGTCTATTATGAGATCCTTCCTCCCTTGAGTTCTTCCTTCCTAGTCCTTCAGCACTGTCTTGCCTTTTACTCACTTTAAGCTTGTTCTTTAACTTTATGCTGCTTCTATGAGCACTCATATCCTTCCCAAACTTTTATTTGATTGGTATCTACTCAGAAGTTATTGATTAATGAAGCCACACTTGGCATCTGCCACTGACAAAGAAACATAACCAATACATGTAGATTTAATGGTTTTTAATGCATGTGTGAAAGGATGAATGGAAAATCAGTCCAAGTATTATCCTCTTAAATGTGAGTATCCTGAAGCTCACTGAGAATAACTTGCATCTTCCTTTCACTCACTCTGTTCCCAGCACAGTAGACATCCTGCTATTTCTTAATACACCAATTTTATATCTAACTCAAGGCACTTGCTTTAGGTGTTTCCTCTTCCTGGGAATCTTTTCACCTGGATCTTATCATACTTTTATTCACTTCCATGGCTACAACATACAGTTGTGGGGTTTAGGCACTACACAAAGGCATTTGACAGTTAAGTCAAATGCAGGATGAAATGCAGCCCAAATGTTGGGCACTGACAAATGAACCCCAGGGAAGATCTACATCACAAAAAAGAAGGGACATCTTTACCAACACACTTAAATGTACCACACATGCTGATGGAACTATTAACTTTTGTTTATTATCTTCTCAAAATACTTCCAGAGACCTTGCCTGACAGCCACTCTATCTAAAATTGCCTGCACTCCCACGACAATCTCTTATTTTTATTATTGTTCAAATTACATATTACTTCTTAAATTTATATGTATTTGTTTGTTGTTTACTATATAAAATGTAAAATCCATTTCCCCAGAGACCTTCTCCATATTGTTCACTGCCATAACCCCAGGACTTAGAACAGTACCTTTCACAGAGTTGAAGCTTAGTAAATATTTTTTGAATTGAATGAGTCATGTGGAATGAGGCATTTAGGATCAGAGCCCAAGTTACTAGATACCCAATTTACCTCATTAAGCTTGATGAATAATTTCAGCAATAATTAACAAACATATACAATTTTACAATAAGTACAAACTAGAGTTCATGTCAATTGTATGATAAATTTAAATAATATAATACTTTAGGTTTTTTTTTAATAACTTTCTTCATAAGTGCCCATCTACCACCACAAGCAAAGCAAAATCTGCAATGTGCAAGGTTTCCTAATGAAGCTCTGGGTAAGCATGCCTTTGCTTCTCTAACTCTCTGAAGTTGTATATCAGGGGACCAAACCAACATATTGTGCCAGAAAGGAAACTCCTAAGAGCTTCAGCACTCAATACAGTTTGGAATGTTCAGACTAAAATACACTAAACTCTTTTCTTGCTTATGACATATTCCAACACACACAAAGAAGACTGTAGTAAAAAGTCTATTAATAATTATATTTCGTAAGTTGTTTTATCCCATAAAGATGTTTTATCCCTCTTCTTTTCAACAACGGTAACTTTCACTTGTGCCAACTTTTCTAATGTCTGATGGTCTGCACTTTGGTTCAGCATTCTGTTAGCAACTTGGGGTTTGCCTCATTCCTGCATCTTTAGCAATTAACCTCAACATATTTTGGCAATTAGGAAATTTTGATTCTTCTAGTATATAAGGCATACTATATAAATAAAAATTTCATCTCTGCTCAAAGTAGTGACTCAAAATAACTTATTCCTATGAGCTCAGGTCTTGGGCTGAAACTGTCTTTGAAATCAACAAAACGACAATTTCTCTTGTAAAAGTTTCTGAATTTAAGAGAAAAAAGAAGACAAAATTATGTTCATTTTAAAAAATAATGCAGATGTCTTATTCTGTTTTTGAAGGGGAAATACTTGAAAGAAGAAAACTATTACTAAGAATTGCAAATTAACATATTTATACAGAAAAAGCCAAGCTAAGCAAATGAGAATGTTTCTTTCTATTAAAAGAAAAATATTTTCTTTAAATGCTTTGTAATTGAAGAATCAAAGCATAATGTGTATTACTTCTTAATGCATCACTCAAAATAAATCTCAAAGTAGAACACTTAGCTAAGAGGTCTTGATCTTTTTCTCCCTTAATCATACTGCATACTCGGTTTTATATTATTTTATTCTAGAAGTAACTAGAATATCAGTGAAGTCATTAAAAGGTCAATAATAAGACTTTCAAAATAACATGGACAGTTAGCTTTACATATTTGCATATTTTAAGAATTATTCATCAGATAAATTCCATCTGGTTCCAGTTTCAAGACCAGACATTCATTTATGTAATTTATGCAGGGATATGTGACCAGCAATAATAGACATACAAATTAAAATTCAAGAGTATGGAATTATTCAAAAGCCCCCCTCCCTTTAAATATCTGTGTGCTTGCTGATTGCTCTTAACAGCTTTATCTTGTCTATTAGCAGCATTAAATCAAGTGAGCTAAAAGGCCTTTTATTCAGTGATGTTTTTGCAGATTAATTAATGCTACTTTTCTCAGCATAGGTAGTAAAATGTGGCTATTTTACATGTGGTATTTTGCAGCCTAAAAATTTGTTTTTACACATCATCATTAATCTCCTTTTCTTTGGTTGGTATCATGCAGTTGGTTGCAAATGTTAATTAGAAATGTTAATCTTATGTGTCAATCTATAACAGTAAGCAAGCAGAGAAACATTTCTTTAAAAAGTTTACTATTATTATTTGAGCTCTCCCCTGACCCCTACTTCTATATTTCAATTCTAATTATCTCAAAAGGTTGTTTTCTAGAAAATTTCACATTTGGCTATCTCTCCAAACCTCATAAAAATGTTACTCCCTCTGGCTTATTTAGTCAATCATGATGTGTAAAGACACACAGCCCAGATGTGCAGCTAGAAGGTTATCATAAGAGGTGTGGAATAGGAAGTAGAAAGAAGCCTCTAGAACACCTGAACACTTCTCCAAACTCTAAGTACGTTTTTGGCTCATTTCACAGCATAGTATACACAGCTCTGTGTTACAAATTTTGCAGTTGGCTGGCTTTGCAGAGAGGTTTGTACCTCTTTGAACTCATCAGTTAAAGAAGATTTGCTAACACCTTTTTGGCAACCAGCAGTCTTTACCTATGTTTTCTATTCCAGTTAAAGTTTTTTCACTCCCACATTTGTTTCCGGTTTAAAACTTGAGCTATTTTAGGTTTTTCCTTCTCCTTTCCTCTCTATTTTCAAACGCTGGGCACATCCTTTACAATTGATGACTAACTGATTAAGTACTTGATTTTCCAGCATCTGGCAGGTGTTAGATGTCTGGTACTTACTGGGGGCAATTAAAACGCTAAGATTTTCCTTCTTCAAGAGGCCAGACATGGTGGCTCATGCTTGTCATTCAGGTACTTTGAGAGGCTGAAGTCAGGGGTCACTTGAGGCCAGTAATTTCAAAATAGTCTGGGTAAAAAAGCGAGACCCTCTTTCTGCAAATATTAAAATAAATATTTTTTTTAAAAAAAACAATAGCCGGGTATGGTGGTGCATTCCTGTAGTCCCAGCTACTCCAGAGACTGAGGTGGCAGGGTTGCTTGAACCCAGGAGTTTGAGGCTGCAGTGAGCTATGCACCCATTCCCCTGCACTACAACCCAGGTGACAGAGAAAGCCCATGTCTCCAAAGAATGAAACAAACAAACCCCCCCCCCACACACACACACACGAGTTTCTTTCCTGTCAGAGGATCTTACTCAGTGACTCCCCACTTAAATCCAAATCTTTCAACCTAATTCTCAGGTGATCAGTTTTCAGTCTGGCCCCAGTCTAGTCTGTCTTCAATACTATACTCCACCACCCAGTAACACCTCCAAACTCCGCAAGTCCAGTTATACCGATCTATTCAAAATCTCCGAGTATCTCTGTTTATTTTTGCCCCATCGCTTATGGATAACTGATTCTAAAATCATTTATTAGGACCTAATACATATTAAGCATAGTGCTCATAGTGCTTGGGATATAAAGATAAGTCAGACATGGTCTCTGTCCTTACAAATTCCATTTCATTGGTAAAAGCGGACCAGTAAACTAAAAATCCCAGAGTAGTAAGAGTGGAGGGTATAGGAATAGAGTTTAAGAGAAAGAAATTCAACCTTCATTCCTTCCTACCAAAATGTTACCTACTTTTCAAGTCCAGACTGAAAGCTTATGACTCTATGAAACTGTAAAATGATAAAAATACTACCTGTCCGTCTTTATTCTCTGCTTAGTGAGCTTTAGTCTTTTTATAACATTAACCATTGCCTGAAATCGTTTAATACATTTTTTTATTGTGTGCTTCATCCATAGAGGGTAGAATTTCTAAGGGCAGAAATTCTCTATTTACATGTTTATTCATTCCTGTGTTCAATGAGTACTTACTAATTTCCTATCATATATTTCTCATGTTATGTCCAACACCTGCACCAATAATAGTTCTTGACTCATAATAGGTCTGCAGTAAATGTTTGGCAAATGAATGAATATATAAGTAAATGAAACTTCCCAGATCCATTACAATCTCTCTCTCCTCTGTTCTCCCATTGATCTTTGTTTTTCTTCTCCAAGCTTCTTTTTGGTGTTGTATTTTATTTAAGTTTGCACAAGCATGTCACACCACTAAATTATGAGTCCTAGAGGAAAGGGAGCATGGCATCCATATTTGTATTCCCACACAGTGTCTAGCTAATTGTAGACACTTTAACAATTGAAATGAATGGCCAGGCATGGGAAACAGAAATTTAGACCCATTTATTTATGGAGCAAAGTTAGTCTATTTCTTACATTTGAGTGTCTATATTTTCCTATCTGGCATCCCTCAGGCATTACCACTGAGCCCTTTGTGCCTTGTGCAAATATGACCATACAAATTAGTTTAGATGAAGTCTTTCCTGAAGCAAATCCAACACATAAAATTCAGAATTAATTGAAGAGAGAAAATTTAATGAGTTTTTAAAAGATTTACTCTACAAGATGATTCACTAAGAATTGTAGACTTTCTTTTTTAAAAAAAATGTAAGGTGTTCCTCTAGTATAATCAAAATAAGTATTAATCTACAACAATGAAAAGGTTATAATTTTTACACAGATTTTAAGAACACATAATTGTTTAAAATAAGTGTGTATGCAAACTCTTCTCCTTCAATCTCAGTTCCCTCAAGGATCTTCAGTGGGGAAAAAAAATCAGGGGCCATAAACTATCATCAAAATGTCCAGTATAGAAAGAAGCAAACTATTTTTTGCCAATGTATTAACAAGCAAGTGTGGGTATTTGGTATTGTTTGGGGATTTCTGCACTGGTCCTCTATCCACTTTTCATTCACCCTTCCTACTATGTACATATCAGAAGACTGAACAAAGAGGCTTTTAATAGTGAAGGACATGTGAAGGTCCTCTTTATTTAAGGGAAGTGAAATTAGTCTAAGTCCCCAGCATCATGTCTTCTCTCCTTTTGACCTTGCTATGCTGGTCTGGATCTTCAGTGGTATAGGCAAGAAGGCGATGGCCTCAGCTCCAAATGAGAGAGGTTATTAGCATTTACTGGACACAACTTTTATGTTGGGATCCATGCTAGTCCTTGCATGGACACCATCTCATTTAATCCTTAAAATAATTTAACGCAAGAAACACATCAGACACAGAGAAACAGAGGCATGCAATGAACAAAGGAAACTAAGACATAAAAAGGAGAAAGACAATGACTATTCATAGCAGCAGAAGAGGAATGTACACTACCAGAAACAAGTCTCATAAAAAATTTAAATTATTTCCTTTTTTTTTTGAAACAGGGTCTTGCTTTGTCACCCAAACTAGAGTTCAGTGACATGATCATCACTCACTGAAGCCTCCAACTTCTGGGTTCAAGTATTGCTTTTGACTCAGCCTTCCAAGCAGCTGGTACTACAGGTATGTTCTACCATGCCCAGCTAACTAAAACCAAAAAATTAAGAGACAGCGTCTTGTTATGTTGTCCAGGCTGGTCTCGATCTCCTGGCTTCAAAGGATCCTCCTGCCCTGACCTCTTATAGTGTTGAGATTACAGATGGAAGCCACTGCACCTGACAAAAATTAAAGCTTAAAGATAAACAGAACTTAACTGATTAGCATCTAAATGCTTGGCATTCTTCAGCAAACCTGACAAAAACAAGCAATAGGGAAAGGATTCTCTTTTTAATAAATGGTGCTAGGAAAACTGGCTAGCCATATGCAGAAAACTGAAATTGGATTCCTCCCTTACACCTTATAAAAAATTAATTCAAGATAGATTAAAAACTTAGATGTAAAATTCAAAATCATAAGAATCCTAGAACAAAACCTAGGCAATATCTTTCAGGACATAGGCATGGGCAAGGATTTCATTATGAAAAGGCCAAAAGCAATTGCAACAGAAGCTACAATTAAAAAATGTGATCTGATTAAATTAAAGAGCTTCTGCACAGAAAAAGAAACTATCATCAGAGTGAACCAGCAACCTACTAAATAGGAGAAAAATTTTACAATCTATCCATCTGACAAAGGTCTAATATTCAGAATTGACAAGGAACTTAAACAAATGTACAAGAAAAAACAAACAACCCCATCAAAGAATGGGCAAAGGACATGAACAGACACTTCTCAAAAGAAGACATTTATGTTGTCAACAAACATGAAAAAAAGCTCGACATGACTGATCATTAGAGAAATGCAAATCAAAACCACAGTGAGATACCATCCCATACCAATCACAATGGTGATTATTACAAAGTGAAGAAACAACAGATGCTGGTGAGGCTGTGGAGAAATGGGAAATCTTTTATACTGTTGATAGGTTAAATGGTTAAATTAATCCAACCATTGTGGAGAAAGTGTGGTGATTCCTCAAGGAGCCAGAAATACCATTTGACCCAGCAATCAATCCCATTACTGGGTAAATACCCAAAGGAATACAAATCATTCTACTATAAAGATACATGCACACCTATGTTTATTGCAGCACTATTTACAATAGCAAAGACATGGAACCAACCACATGCCTATCAATGAGAGGCTGGATAAAAAAATGTGATACATATACACCATGGAATAGAATGTAGCCATAAAGAAGAATGAGATCATGTCCGCTGAGGGGACATGGATGAAGCTGGAAGCCATCATCCTCAGCAGACTAACACAGGAACAGAACACCAAACCCCTCATGTTCTCACAAGCAGGAGCTGAACAATGAGAACACATGGACACAGGGAGGGAAACAACACACACTGGGGCCTGTTGGGGGTGGTGAGGAGGAAGAGCATCAGGACAAACAGCTAATGGATATGGTGCTTAAAATCTAGATGATGGCATTTTGAGATTTATTCATTTGGCTTGTATCAGAGTTCTTTTTATTGCTGAGTAGTATTCCACTCTGTGGACACAACCCAACTTGTTTATCCATTCACTTGATGAACATTTGGTTGCTTTGACTTTTAAACTATTGAAAACGAGCTACTTTGAACATTCCTGTACATGTCTTTGCATGAACATATACTTTCATTTCCTTGGAAAAATACCTACAAATGGGAAGACTATCACATAGTCCGTGGATGTTTAACTTTATAGGAAGCTGCTAAACTGTTTTTTGATGTGATTGTACCAATCTATATTTCCATAGACTGTGGATTAGAGTTTCAGTTCCTCCACATTATGTTAGCAGCCCTTGTAGTCATTGTTTCCAATTTTGGCCATTCTAGTAAGTATATAATTGTGATTTTTCTTTATATTTTCATAACGACTAATGATGTTGAGCATCTCTTTCATGTTCTTATTTGTCATCTATTTAGTACCTTCTTCGGTATCTGTTCTAAATTTTTGTCCATTTTTTAATTGGGTTGTTACCTTATTACTGGGTTTTAGAGCTCTGGATATACTCTTTATTTTTAAATAAACACAAGAAAATAAAAAAGCAAAAACAAAAAAAAATTCTAGATGATGGGTTAATAGATGCAGAAAACCACCATGGCGCATGCATGCCTATGTAACAAACCTGCACATTTTGCACATGTATCCCTAAACTTAAAGTAAAATAAAAATTGAAATTAAAAAATAAATGCTTGGCATTGTACTGAGCATTTCAAACACAAAATAGAAAAAGCAAACAAGCAATTTGCTTGTAGTAAGATGGATGAAGATTTGAGTTCCTACTCTCTAAAAAAAGAAAAAAATCTAATGACCTCAGGCACATTGTTTAACATCAGATTCCATAGATTCAGATTTTTTTTTCTGTAATATTAATAGGGCAATGTCCCCTCCAGAACTTGTTGCTAGAATAAAATAAAATAAAGTACGAATAATACAACTAAAGGAGTAACACATAGAAAATGCTGAACAAATTGGGCTGTTTGTAAACTTCCGGTAGATTATTATGTTGGAAAGATGCATAATGTTTTTAAATGACAAAGGCATCTCTTTTATAGAAATATTAGATTCACAATGCTATCAAACATAGGAAAAGTATAGAAACCTCTTCATTGGTTTTTACTTTATTGATATTGCTGGCTCCTACAGAGGTAAAATATTAGAGGCACAACAAAGATACTAACTTAAACTTTCATATATCTTTACTTTTTACCAAGATTCTACCTAAATAAATAGCCCTGCCCTTTAATAAATCATTAGACTTTAAGAATTCACAAGGAATCACAGATTATTATTTAATGAATTCCTTTGCTTTTGGATAGGCACTGTACATATAAACTATATCCCTGAAGACATCACTTTCATGTAACTCTTAGTAAACATTGTCTATGACTATACCAGCAAGAGGCCAAATGAAATGCAAAGGTTGTTTGCAGATTTTTGCACCAACACAACAGAAACTTTTGGAAGCTGGAAACTAGCAGTAAAAGAAAAAAAAAAAAAAATCCCTCTCCTGTCTAATAGGAATCATTTCTTCAGCACCCTCTGCCTAGTTTAATTTCCATGGGGATGTGGGGGTGGGGGGGGATTGAGATCTTAAAATGCTACCATGACTCAAATGCATTTTAAAAAATTACATCCAATTTATTTTTTAAGCAATACATGTTCCTAGCAGTTTGAGCTAATCAAATGTATTTTGTAGTTGGAGTAATGGCTATGTAGGCTATTTTACTAGAATATGTTCGGCTCTCTTCCCTACAGAATTCTTGAGTACAAAATCTATCCCTCAGAATTTTTACAGATAACATCAGAAGATGTTCAACAATCAAGAGCATTTCTTATTTACTGAGTCATATTTCAACAGTTACCTGCTAGTCTCCAGCCTCAGTGAAGGTCAAACAAATAGGTTTTAACTCAGAAAAAGGCAAAATCCTAAGGGAAGACTAAATATATGTGAATGGCTCCAGAACTTTGTGAAATATTTCCTGAACGTTTGTTAATAAAAGAAACAGTTTAGAAGAGGAAGGTAATTATTGTAGTCAGTGGTTTTTATGGGCTACATTATCCTTTTTCATTCTCATATTAATCCTAGGAAGTAAGTTTTGCTCATCTTTTTTACAGAATTGGAAAACAGAGGACGAAAGAATTGACTGGTTTGCCCAACCCTCTACATATAAAGTATTAGAGATTTTGATGTTTGTGTGATTTTTCTTTTAAAAATATTCTACATAAAGAAACAGGATTGCTCACTATTAAATCTTGAGATTAGAAGAATTAACAAGCTAAATCTTACATATTTTCATTTTTCTTTTTGTAGCATTTTGAAAAACTTGGACTAAATTTTCATGAGAGTATATGGGGCATAAGACGCTCTGAATCTCCAGGACTTTAGTCACAAATAAGGTCTTAATTGGAAGTTAAATTTGGGATCTAGTTTCAACTCTACACTACCCTTGGTTAGGGAACCCTGTGTGTAGACCTCTTGGTTAAACTAACAGATTAGTAAAAGAGGAGACTAATTTAGATGAGGAAGTGGTGAGGTATAGCATTTATGTGTTCGGAGCCTTTATCCAAAGAAACTCAGAGACCTAGGATCATATCTTTCTCTGCTAGTTATTGGTAATGAAGCCTAAGAAAAGTTACTTTGAGTCTATTTGTCTGCTTCCTCCTTTAGAAAATAAAGATGGCAATAAAGATGGAGCTTATGGCACTGTTGTGGAGATTAAATGAGAAAATTTATGTGTATAAGGAGAGTACTTCACACACAGTGTGCACTTACTAAATACTAGCCAACATTATTCGATGGATTTGATTCTAAAACCTATTTTAATTCTGGGATTTTTGCAAGTCGAAACTGTATGCAATTCATTATGGTCGAGGATTCCAGAAGAAAGGCAATCTAGTAACTTTGAGGCTGTAGTTGTATATGTCTCTCAATTAATCTCCCTGTTTTCAGTGGATGTCTTGGAAGGAGTGCTTGCAGGAAGAAGAAATAAATGGCAAGGTAGAGAGAGAAAAGGTTAGCAAACAAGGTAAAAGAAGCAGCTTTACCTGTATGTGAAGGTGATGATGTTTTCCTGTAACAAGGACTGAAGGCAATCTAGGTATGAAAGTGAGTAACAGTGCGTTAGGTGAGGATGTTACTAAAGAACACAAGTACCATGGAAAAAGACATGTAGAGCTCTTTAGTGAACTTCGAATGACCTAGCTCTTTGAGAGAAAATTTAAAATACACTTTCTAAATACTTTCAATTAAAAAAAAAAAAAAACTTAAAAATAGATCATCAGAAACTCATCTGAGTTAAGAAGAATAAAATGACAACTTTCCTTATATTCATTCCCTGGGTGAGTTCCTGCCAGTTGGATACTGACTCAGCACCTGAATTTTCCCCTTCATACTTCACCAGTTGTAGTAATTTAATGATTGTTTTCTACATTTTTTTTTCAGAATCATGTAAATTCCTTCATGATAAGAACCATACCTGCCTTTTCCCCCATTAGTCAGAATCAATGGAGTTTTTATTTACTAACAACTTTCCCTAAAAGTGTGTCATGTTGGCCGGGCATGGTGGCTAAAGCCTGTAATCCCAGCACTTTGGGAGGCCGAGACGGGCAGATCACGAGGTCAGGAGATCGAGACCATCCTGGCTAACACGGTGAAACCCCCTCTCTACTAAAAATACAAAAACTAGCTGGGCGAGGTGGCGGGCACCTGTAGTCTCAGCTACTGGGGAGGCTGAGGCAGGAGAATGGCGTAAACCCGGGAGGCAGAGCTTGCAGTGAGCTGAGATCTGGCCACTGCACTCCAGTCCGGGTGACAGAGCAAGACTCCGCCTCAAAAAAAAAAAAAAAAAAAAAAAAAAGTGTGTCATGTTAAAAATAGCATCAGTTCTCAGTTATCTACCTTATGAAGAGGCATCACAGGCAGAATCAAGAAAAGACCATAAAAATAAAGTTTCTGCTCATCTTTCCAAGCATGACGCTAAGAATGTAAGCCCCAATTATAATAGCATTCCAGTGAAAAAATATAATTTACTTTACAGAAATCCACTTTGCAACATAGTTTCAGGTAAACTGAAGTGAAGATTCTGGCCATAATCTCTATCTTCTCAGCAGAGATAGTTTTCTATTAGTAAATAAATATAGCTCTGTTGTGTTTGGCTTTGACCAGGTAACTCACGTTTTGAATAGAAACTTACCATAATAAAAGAGGCATTGATAATCTGGTTATTTAAAAATTGACTGTATATTATCTATAATATCTGGGACATGGAGAGTCATTTTGACCTAACTTTTCATGAACCCTCACACCTGGCTTCTCAAAGTCACATCCCAAAAACATTTTTGAATAGGAGAGGCATTGAAGTCTTGTATCCTCTTAAAACAACACAGTTACTATTAATATTAACACAGTTGCCTCCACTATTACTGACCATGGGCACTATGAGTGACAACACTGCCTAAAATATTAATAGTTCTTACAACACAACGATACACTCTACTATTGTTTTCCTAGACTATCTTAGTCCAGATAGGTCTATTATGCTATTAGGTCATTAATCATGTGGCACCACATATATAGAGTTCAGTATTCAAAGGTGGTATCCCTAGCAATATTTTAGTTTTGGTTTTCTGCTCTCCACACAGAGGCTTTCTTATCTCTTCCTGGAACTATTTAGAAATGACTCTCAACGAAATTTAACTCAAACACTCATTTATATCCAGGTGCAGTGGCTCACGCCCAAAATCACAGCACTTTGGAAGGCTGCGGCGGATGGACCATTTGAGGTCAGGGGCTTGAGACCAGCCTGGTCAACACGGTGAAACCCCATGTTTACTAAAAATACAAACATTAGCCGGGTGTGGTGGTGTGCGCCTGTAATTCCAGCTACTGGGGAGGCTTAGGTAGGAGAATCATTTGAACCTGGGAGGCAGAGGTTGCAGTGAGCCAAGATTGCGCCACTGCACTCCAGTCTGGGCAACAGAGTAAGACTCCATCTCAAAAACAAACAAACAAACATCCAAACAAACAAAAACTCATTTACAGTTTATTTTGTCATAAATAAGCCTCACCGCATTTGTGTTAGTTTCCAAGGGCTGCTGTAAAAAAAGTAGCACAGAATTGGTGACTTAAAATAACAGTAATGTATTCTCTCAAAGTTCTGGAGGCCAGAAGTTCAAATCAAAGTGCTGGGAGGATTACACTAACTTCCAAGTCTCTATGTGAGGATGTTTCCTTGCCTCTGCAAGTTCCTAGTGGTGCCAAACTTTCCTTGTGTTAACATAACTCCAGACTCTACCCTTGTCTTCAAATTACCCTTTTCCCTATGTATTTCTCTTGTTCTTGCACTTCTTACTGGATTTAAGGCCCACCCAGTTAATCCAAGATGATCTCATCACAAGATTTTTCACTTAATTATATCTATATAAAACCTTTTTCTAAGACGGTCACATTCATAGATCCCAGGAGTTAGGAAGTTGGACATAACTTTTTGGGGACCACAATTCGACCTACAGTAGCAATGATGAAGCAAATGTATATGCATATTTACCTAACTTCTGCAAACATCTCTGCATCAAGTCACCTGATAATAGTGAAGTGAGTAATGATCAACTGACTTTTATTGGAAGGGAAGAGCAAGGGATGATTAAAGAGAGAAAGCAAAACAAAACAAAACAGTAGCCACTGAAAAATGTCCTTTCTCACCAAAATTTACTGTTCCAATATTTTCTGGGCCATGTATGCATGCTGAAATGAAGAGTTTTAAGTAAAATTAGATTATCTTTGGATATAATTCAAATATACTTAAAGCAATGAAGACTTTGGCTTCTTATAGATAGATTAATCAGGAAATGAACAAAGAGTCTTCCAACAAATATGCTTAGTCTTGTGTTTTAAAATGATATGCTGGTCCAACCCAGTAGGAAAAATGAAACCTTCCAAGGAGAATATTTACAGTGCAGCTGGAATACAGTTTTATTCCACTTACTAATGCACATTAATAAAATTGCATATTTATTTTTCATGTATTGTAATGAATTTTAGTGTTTTTATGATATGGAATGTTTTTTCAGGAATGAAGTCCCTATTTATAACATGGTATTTAAGAAATAAGTCAATTGTTATTCCAAAACCAATTAGATAATAAATTGGGAGGTACTTACGCTTCACTCTAATTAGAGTATCACACTCACTTGGAATCTTATTAAAACAAAATATAAAACTTTCCACTAATCAGAGCACATAACTTCTTAAATTTTTAGCACATTTAATAGTCATTCTGCTGTTTCTAGAGCCCTCCATTTTCTAAGCAAACAAAATGTTCTCCTCTGATGTGCAACAAATGCCTTTGATTCCAATTTTGGTGATTGTGTTGTTCCCTCCCACACCAAGCCCTAGATCAGAAGTGTTTCCTCTGCCTTGAGAGAACATCCCTGTTCCCCATGCTTTCTGTTCCCAGAGCCCAGTGATTCTCCCGATACCAATTCACTCTTTGTTCCTCTGTGAAGCCTTTCTATCTTAACTCATCAATGAGGTTCTATTATTCTCCATTTTGATAGTGCTTGTGGTTGGTTTTGACTAAAACAAAACAAACAAAAACAAGCATATTGGTCATCTGCTTTATGCAAGGGACAGCCCATAGCACACATATGGACAAGATTATTTAAGATTTTATCTTCTCAGCTAGATTAAATGCTCCTGAGAAGCTAGACGCATATCTTAAATTTCTATGTTTTCACACTGAACCACACTGAATAAAAATGGTTCAATAAATGCTGGCTATTTAATCCAAAATGGGTAAGTGGTTAATTGAACACGTTCAATTGAAAATTCAATTGTATATTCGGAAACCAAGAGCAAGGAGAGGGGAGTAATATTTTAGACACAATTTACTGCTGCCTCTGATAGCTGTTGCATTGGAAGTTTTGCAGAAACTTAAACTAAGAATCGTTATAAACTGTTTATTTTTTTCCCTGTTTCCTGGGGAACTATTGACTATGAACCCTTGATAGTTTGTGTGTTCCTCTCAACCCAGAAATAGAATTATTCTTAAACAAAGCACCGACCACTGGACAATGGTTTTGATGAAAATTCTGGTGAAATAAGCTATGTTTTCATGAAAACAGGGCTGAATTGACAGTTGTACTCGATTTTCCCTCTTTCTCTTTTTAACTAAATTTTGGAGAGCCAAGTAGGAATTTGACTGTCCTATTAATTACTATATCCCTACACTTGAAGACAATTTATGACACACACTCATCTCTGACTCAGAGAGGGAAAAATGGAAGAAGATTCGCAGCAGGGGTGAAGGTTAATTATCTTTGTCTACATGTATTTTGTACCATATTTTTAAAAATAAAATGTGTTCTACCATGGGTCTTTATGATACTCTAATTGATAAATGAATAATCAAAGGTTAACAAAATAGAAATCTTACCATTATGGTGATCATAGTTTGTTAGGATCCAGTCCAAACTGCCAGTATTATTAGGCTAGGCTACAACAACTGCCTCTAACTTGATTCCTGGTTTTCTCTTTTGCTTTCCCATAGCCTGTTATCCATAAAGAAGTTAGAAATATTTTTTTTAGAATCAAAATGGATAAAACCACTTGACCCCCTAAACCAACCAATGGTCTTGCCATTGCAGTGGTTTTTCATTCTAAAGTAGGTATCATGACCTAGGAGTTCCTATTGGATCCAGGTCCTGCCAATTTCTCTCACCTCCTTCAGACTTTCCACACTAGAAACAATAGAAGCAGAGTCACAGAGAAGTTTGCACTCCAGGTAAAAAGACTAAAAAAAGCTAGCTTCCTGATGAATTCTATAACACCTAGATGTTTCAGAAAGATATTTGTAAAATAAACCATATCAAATACATGTTTTAAAAAAAACACTGAATGAAAAAATGAAGAGTGAGCTTAAGATCACTCTGCTGGCCATAGCCTATATATAGTTTCTTTTCCAGAATTTGTAGGGGTGACAAACTAAGTATTCTAAGGAACACATGGATAGAAGGAGGATTCTGGGTGCTTCTATACATATTCGTTACACCCTCTACTTTATTACCATGTTTACCACCAAAATTTCAGAACAAATTATATTCTCTATAAGGTCCCAAGGGAGTTTTCAACTTCCTGGCTTGGCCAGGCACCAAAACAAAGCACACTAAAGAGGGGAATCGCAGTGTTAGTCGTTAATATTTAAAGTGATGTAGAAGTTGGTGCTCCTTGAAATGCAGACTGCTCACCCTTCCCAATGAAAAATTAAATCCATTCTACTTATTCTGCACTTGCAATCAGACACCCTGTGCAGACACATTTTACCCGGAAGAAGCAATAAATAAACAAACATTAAAAAAATTATCTAACTGCGAGTTCCCACTAGGATGATTCCTCCTACCATTCACTCCTCCAGCATAACAAAACAGACTTCTACCCGGTCCCATTTTCTGTCTCCACTTCAGTGAGATTAGACTGGGATACATTTAAAAAATGATGATATCCTAAAATGAGTTTTCCTTGAAAAATTATCATACCAATACTACTGTAGACATGTTTTTCATAGTACTAATTATATAAGACATCCTAGAAGAAAAACATACTTCTATAGTCAAAAAGTCTGCAAAATACTGCAAATGCAGACCCCTATTAGAATTTCACAAGGCATCTTAGTTTTAAAAAGGCTCCAAAAAATTCTGCATTATTGAGCCCTAGTCAATTTTAATATAGCATTCCAAACTTGGCTGAATGTGGTACTCTTATTCATCTTATACTGATTGACAACTAAAGTACAAAGTGGGACACCCAATTAAAAACAAATTTAAAAAGGGCCATGTGGGCTAAAAGTTCACAGTAAATTATTAATCAATTGCTCTCAAGTTCAAAAATCCAGAATTTATAGTAAATGCCAGGTAATATGTCATGGTACAGGCAAATATTTAAAATGCAGATTATTCTATTCTTGCCTTGAGGATTATATAATTTATATATCACAGGAAAACTGAAAGAGGTTTGATTTTAGTTAATTTGAAATGTATACATGCCCATTACTTAAAGGGAAGATACCATATGTATCTACAAGGAAAGTTTATTTACACCTTACCTTCCACATGCCATGGTCATAAATATAGCATTGCAGGGTCCATCAGAGGAAACAGCCTAGCTGAAAGGCTAGAGTTATGGCACAGGAGAATCTATGTTCACCCATTCATAATTAATAGATTTTTATAATTGCATATTCTCTGCTTCAATGCCCTGCCCCTAGTTTACTTACTGAACTATAGTATTCATTTGCTAAGTTAATACAGGCATTTAAGGGGAGCTTTAAAGCTTTAGTTTTCAAGAGCTAAGGCAGGGGAGTAAATGGATGTCACACTCAGTGCACATACAGTGGTCTTATGGCATCCCTGACTTTCTAACATACAAATACCATGATCATGTGCTTCAAAAAGAAAGAAGGCTGCAAATGTTAAATTTTCAAATTTCAAGGGTGAATTGCTTTTTTTAAAATGCAAAATTTCAGAGAACTTTGTAGATATCATTTCTTCATGGATGGAATCGATTTCTATTAATATATTATTACAAAGGTAGTAAGTGTAGGAAGTAAAGATTATTTGATTGTACAAATAAGATAAAAAGATTTTTAAAAATGCAGAGTTACATGAAGATGTTGATAAAAATGGCCAGGAAAATGTGTTGCATAAAGTTGCCTCAGGCAGCCAGTGTGGTGAGCAGTGAGAGTTTATCTCCTGTCCACATTTCAGAGACAGTCTCTCAGTTTTATAATATTTGCAATATCGTGGAATCACATCAGATTGTATGGGTAACTTTAAAAAGGTTTTGATTATGCTAAAATGTTTCCGAACCACCGGTACTAGTTATTTACAGATGAAGAAAATGAAGCCAAGGAAAATGAAGTGTTTTTCTCAAAGACATAAGAGTAGCTTATGGGATTGGAGGGTGATTTTGTCATGACATCTATCATTCTGTTGATCATTGTCTGGCTATATAAACCTTCATCATTTATATCAGCCTCTACAGAATCTTCCCTAATAACAGAACAAAAACTATAACACTTATAACTCTTGAATTCCAAGCCTATGAGTTGTTTTCTACTACTTCCTACCTAAGCTATTGAGAGATTTCTCAGCAGTGACAAAGGAATTCTGTAAGGCATTAGTGAAGGCACACCATTTTCTCTTACTGCTTCTAGGTAAATGTCTGTTGTCCCATAACAATGCATTTATAAAATAACTCCATTCCATAAAACATAGCCAAAACTCAATTCATTGTGATGAGAAGTTAAAAACTGAAATAAAAAGTGTTGCTGTCTTCCTGGAATTCAGAAAGATGGGGAGCTCTGCATTTAAAAAATAATACAATAAAATAAAAACACAAAACAAACAAAAAATAGAGTTGTGCTGTCTACCAGAGATTTAATATAATCCTACTTTTTCAACTAATTCCATGTAGGAAAAGCAAAGACCTTTGAAAGTTAACACGACATGAATTGAATATGAAAGAGTGCTGCTCTTGGGCGTGGTGCCAAGATAGCCAACTAGACACAGCCAGGAAGAGCTTCTCCCAGCAGGAGACCAGACTATTGAGAAGACTTACACCATGAACATATCCTCCTAAAGAGGTCATTGAGAGTGGATGGAGGGAGGATGCAGAGCCTAAGCTAAAAGAGAAGAAAGCTGGAAACTCTGCACAAAGTTGCCAAGCACTAGGAATCCTTTCTGGCCCTGAGTGGCTCCTGGGGAAGGGGTGAACGAAATAGGCATGGAGTGGCCCACTATTACCACAGACCTCCAAAATTCTAGCTGCAGGAGACTGGAAAACCCTCACATACATTTGAGCTGGCAGCGAAAACTTCCCAGATAGTTAGCACAGACACAACTCCAGTCTGCGTGGAGCCCAGAGGCTTCGACACAGGAACAGCTGCAGTGCACAGCCATTGGTGCCCATACCCCAAAGATCGTCATATTCTTCTAGTTGGCTTTAGACTTTCTTGGCTGCTGGACCTGGACAGAGCAGGGGTGTCTTTCCTGTAGGATGGGGACAGTCTGATCTGAGTACTATCCTGTCTACCAGCCTTTCCCAGCATCCCTGCCTGGTCGAACATTCTTGTTGTGTGACCTTGACTGCCCAGCCAAGGTGCTTGCCAATGGCCACCATTGGCATACCTTATCTAATAGCCAGAGAGCTTTTACAGGCATTCTCTTGCCACTGTAACCCCAACCTCAGCCTTCCCCTGCCAGCACACACTTGCCTGCAACTTTCCCCAGCCACTTTGCCAGTGCACATGCATGGGAAACAAGCTGCAACCACATTGAAGCACTTTTGCCATCACTGCCCCATTGGAGTGTTGGTGCCAGTGGACTGGGACACCTCAACCCCTCCAGTGCAGCATATGCTTAATCTCAAGGGGCTGGAGAAAGAAAAAAAAATACCACACACACATGGGCCTGGTTTCAGCCCCTCAGGGTTAGAGCACACAGCCCAGGAATGCTGAGCTGAGCCTTGGCTCCCTGAAATCATCCAGAAATGGAGCTAATTGACTAAGCTCAACTTATATCACAGTCAAACCATCAAGAGCATCAAAGCATATACAAGCAAAAAGTCCCATCTAAAGGACAGCAACTTCACACATTAAAGAAATATCATCCTACACAGATGAGAAAGAACCAGTGTAAGAACTCTGGCAACTCTAAATGCCACAGTGTCTTCTTACCTCCAACCAACTGTACTAGCTCCCCAGAAATGATTCTTAACCAGACTGAAATGGTTGAAATGACAGTCATATAATTCAGAATCTGGATGGCAATGAAGATCATCAAGATTCAGGGAAAAGTTGAAACCAAGCCAAGGAATCTAAGGAATCCCGTAAAGTCATAGAACATCTGAAGACAGAACGACCATTTTAAGAGGGAACCAAACTAATCTTCTAGAGCTGCAAAACTCACTACAGGAATTTCATAACACACTTGGAAGTATTAACAGCAGAATAGACCAAGCTGAGCAAAGAAACTCAGAGCTGGAAGACTGGTTCTTTGAATCTTTGAATCAACTCAATCACACAAAAATATAGAGGCTAGGTGTGGTGGCTCATGCCTATAATCCCAGCAGTTTGGGAAGCTGAGGACGGTGGATTGCTTGAGATCAGGAGTTTGAGATCAGCCTGGGCAAACAGGACGAGACCTCATGTCTTTTAAAAATTAAAAAAAAAAAAAACAACCAAGCACCATGGTGTGTGCGTTTAATCTCAGTTACTCAGGAGGCTGCAGTGGGAGGACTGCTTGAGTCTAAGAGATTGAGGCTTCAGTGAGCTATGATCATGCCACTGCACTCCAGCCTGGGTGAGTGAGACACACACACACACACACACACACACACACACACACACACACACGTTTTCCACATAGACAAAAAAAAAAAAAAAAGAATTTTTTTAAATGGGGAAAAAGGCCTCTGGGAAATAGGAAATTACGTACAGAGACCAAATCTGTCACTCATTGGCATCCCAGAAAGGGAAGCAGAGGAAGTAAACAACTTGGAAAACATATTGAAGTATATTGTATACAAAAATTTCCCCATCCTCACTAAAGAGGTTGACATGAAAATTCAGGAAAATCAAAGAACCCCTGTGTGGTGCTATACAAGACAGCTATCCCCAAAACACAAAGTCATCAGATTCTCTGAGATCAAAACGTAAGAAAAAATACTGAAGGAATTGAGTATTGAATTCCTAGACTGAAGAAAAGGGGCAGGCCACATACAGAGGGAATCCCATCAGGCTAACAGCAGAACTTTCAGCAGAAACTTTAAAAGCCAGAAGACATTGGGGGCCTATATTCAGCATCATGCATTAATGCATTAAAAATATATTTAAAATGCAATAAAAATAAATTTTGAAAAACACAAGAATTTTATATCTAATCAAACTAAGCTTCATAAGCAAAGGTGAAATAAAATCCTTTTCAGACTTTCACTAAGAGAGTTTGTTACCATCAGACCTGCCATACAAGAGGTCCTTAAGGGAATGCTAAACATGGAAATAAAAGACCATTACTTGACACCACAAAAAATACACTGAAGTACATAGTTGACTGACACTAAAAAGCAACTGTACAATCAAGTCTACAAAATAACCAGCTAATGACACACTGATGTGATAAAATCCTTAGATACCCATAATAACCTTAAATGTAAGTGGCACTTAAAAGGCATAGAGTGGCAAGTTCGATAAAGAAACAAGACATAACTACATGCTATCTTCAGGAGACCCATCTCACATTCACTGACACCCAGAAGCTCAAAATAAAGGAGAAAGATCTATCAAACAAATGGAAAACAAAAAAGAGCAGGCATTGCTATACTTATTTTAGACAAAAGAGACCAAAAATGATCTATTTTAAACCAACAGTTATCAAAAAGGACAAGGAAGAACACTGCATTATGATAAAGGGTTGAATTCAACAAGAAGACCTAACTACCCTAAATATTTATATACCCAACACCAGAGTACCCAAATTCATAATATATGTTGTTAGAAACCTATGAGGAAACACAGATAACCACAGAATAACAGTGGGAGACTTCAACACCCCAATGAGAGTGTTTGACAGATCATCAAGGGAAAGACTAACAAAGACATTTGGGACTTAACTCTGACCCTTGACCAAATGGACCTACCAGACATCTACATATACAGAACAGTCAACTGAACAACAGAATAGACAGTCTTCTAATCTGCACATGGCATATACTCTAAGATCAAACATACTCAGCCATAAAGTAATTCTCAAAAAGTTAAAAAAAAAAAACTAAAATTATACCAATCATACCCTTGGAAGACAGCACAATAAGAATAGAAATCAGTATCAAGAGGATCTTTCAAAATCATAGAATTACATGGAAATTACATAATCTACTCCTGAATGACTTTTGAGTAAATAATGAAATTAAGTCAGAGATAATAAAAATTATTAAGCTAATGAAAACAAAAATACAACACACCAGAATCTCTGGTACATAGATAAACCAGTGTTAAGAGGAACGTTTATAGCACTAAACTCCTTCATGAAAAACTTAGAAAGATCTCAAATTAACAACCTAACATTATACCTCAAAGAACTAGAAAAACAAGAGCACATCAACACCAATGCTAGCAGACTTTTTCAGAAGAAATACTCAAAATCAGAGCTGAATTGAAGAAAATCAAGACGTGAAAATCCATACTAAAGATCAATAAAACCAAAAGTTGGTACTTTGAAAGAATAAATAAGATGGATAGACTGTTACATAAACTAATAAGAAAAGAGAGGTGATCCAAATAAACATAATCAGAAATGATAAAATTTACATTACCACTGACCCCAGAGAAAAACAAAAAATCATCAGAGACTATTATGAACACTACTGTGCCCACAAACTAGAAAGTCTAAAAGAAATGAATAAATTCCTGGAAACATACAAACTCCCAAAATTGAACCAGGAAGAAATTAACATCTGAACAGACCAATAATGAGTTCTGTAAATGAATCAGCAATTTTTTAAAAAATCTACCAATAAGAAAAATTCCTGGATCAGATGGATTCACAGCAAAATTCTACCAGATGTGTAAAGAGGAGTTGGTACCAATGGTAGTGAAAATATTCCCTAATATCAAGGAAGGGGGACTACTGCCTAACTCATTCTGTGAAGCTAGCATTGTTCTGATGCCAAAACCTGGAAGTGATAGAATTAAAACAAAAACTTTAAGCCAATATGTGTGATGAACATAGATGCAAAACCCTCCACAAAATACTAGCAAATGGAATCCAGCAGCACATCAAAAAGCTAATCTACCACAATCAAGTTGGCTTTATTCCTGAGATGCAAAGTTGGTCCAACATATGCAAATCCATAAATGTGATTCATCACATAAACAGAACTAAAAACAAAAATCACATGATCATCTCAACAGACACATAAGTCTTTCAATAAAATTCAATATCCTTTCAAGTTAAAAAACAAAAACAACGCAACAATCTAGGAGTCGAAGGAATGTACCACAAAATAATAAGAGCCATCCATCTCAAACCCACAGCCAACATCATACTGAACAGGAAAAAGCTGGAAGCATTCCCCTTGAGAAATTAAAAAAGACAGGGATGGCCACTGTCAGCACTCCTATTCAACATTTTACTAGAAGTTCTAACCAGAGCAATCAGGCAAGAGAAAGCAGTAAAAGGCACCAAGATAGGAGGAGAATAAGTTAAACTCTCTCTCTTTGCAGACGATATCATTCTGTACCTAGAAAACCCCATAGTCTCTGGCCAAAGGCTCCTACAACTGATAAACAACTTTAGTAAAGTGTTGGAATACAAAATTAAGGTATAAAATTGAGTAGCATTCCTATACACCAATAATGTCCAAGCTAAGAGTCAAATCAAGAACACAATCACATTTAAAAAGCCACAGAAAGAATCAAATACTTAGAAATATGGGTAATATAGGGAAGTGAAAGATCTCCACAAGGAGAATTACAAAACACTGCTGAAAGAAATCAGAGATGACAAAAACAAATGGAAAAACATTCCATGCTTGTGGATAGGAAAAATTGATATTGTTAAAATGGCCACCTGTCCAAAGCAATCGCAGATTCAATGCTATTCCTATAAAATTACCAATTTCATTTTTCATGGAATTAGCATAAAAGCATTCTAAAATTCATATTAAATCAGGGGAAAAAAGACTAAATAGCCAACATAATCCTAAGCAAAAAGAGCAAAGCTGAAGGAATCACACTACCCAACTTGAAACTATACTACACCATGAAGTTATTATAAAAATAGACACATAGACCAATGTAACAGGTTAGACAACCCAGAAATAAAACTACATTTCCACAACCATCTAATCTTCAACAAAGTCAATGACAAGCAATGGGGAAAGGATTCCCTATTCAACAAATAATGGAATAACTGGCTAGCCATATGCAGAAGTTTGAAACTGGACCCCTTCTTTTCGCCATATATAAAAATCAACTCGAGATTGATTAAAAACTTAAACATAAAATGTAAAAATATAAAACCATAAAAGAAAACCTAGGAAATACCACTCCGGACATAGGTCTTGGGAAAGATTTCACAATAAAGACTCCAAAAGCAATTGCAACCAAAACAAAAGTTGACAAATGGGACCTAATTAAAGATCTTCAGCATAGCAAAAGAAACTATCAGCAGAGCAAACTGACAATCTACAGAATAGGAGAAAATATGTGCAAACTCTGCATGTGACAAGGATCTGCCCAGAATTTACAAGGAACTCAAACAAATAGCTCCATTTTAAAATGGGCACAGTACAGGATCAGACATTTCTCAAAAGAAGGCATACAAGTAGCCAAGAACATGAAAAAATGCTCAGCATCCCTAATCATGAGAAAAAAATGACTATTAACTTGGGAACACAAATAAGGGGAAAGAAAAACAAATACATCTCATCTTTCACAGAACAACTGTGAGCAGAATTATGAGTCTAAATTTTATCTGCCAAAATTACTCCGTGAAACAAATCTAAAAAATGTGAGGACATGGATAGGTGTATTGCTATGCAAAATGCAAAGGTAGTAATTTCCCACCTATACAATTTAAACATATTTACACTAAAAGTAATAATATATGTTAAAAGTGAATAAAGACACTACTCATATTGTTAATTCTTCCCAATTTGTGTATATATCAAGAGGGCATTCTTACGGATAGTTAGATATTGTATGGATCATTTATATTAATAACATATTTTTGTCCTTCCAAAGCAATGTTGTTGCTCACTCTTTTTTTCTGGTGGATGGTAATTTAAATAAATAATTTAAATATCACATATGGTACTTCTAAATGTTTTCTATTCAACTGAGCTATGTACAGTATCCATTTTTTAGGATAAAATGGTTAAATATTGACAATTTCATACGATTCAACCTGTAGTTAATTCATGTTTTTATAAAAACCATAGCATACATTCCTAAAGCTACTAAACTAGCAAACTTCTACTACAGAGAATGTGAAAATATATTCTAATTAATATGTCAAACCAAATTTGAGGACAAACATTATCAACATTCAAGTATTTGCATGCTAAAAATAATATCAAAACCAAGCTGGCTTCCATATTAAAAAATATGATGATAATAAGTTTTCATTGGTGGCTATGAGTTTATAGCATTTACTTCATTTTGCAAAACTAGAACTTTGTTTCTGAAAATATAAAAAGAAAATTAATAGCTCCCAGCAGTATGTGATATATTCAGTCATCTTTGTTTTTAGCTAGTCATTTCAATTAGCTATTGCATACCTCTCTTACTCAAGTAATTAAGCTAGACCCACCCATTCCCAAAACATTTATCAAAAAACGCATATGAGCAAGTTAAATATTGTGAATGATGTTGTAGGCACCACATGTGATCTCAAACCGTTTGCCCTCTTGATTTTATATCTACTGGTAGATCATACTATGTCTTTGTAAAAATTACAAAAAAAAGTCTTTTGGGGCAGTTGAATTGCAAAAAGACATACATGCCTTCCTCCAGAATTCAGGCTGACTATAGACCAGGACTAATGACTCATGGGCAAGGGGCCCTAATCACCATCTTACCATAGTGCCATTGTGTAGGGCACAAGCTGTACAATCATGTCTCTGTTAGGTGGTTCAGACTACCTGCTCTTAAACCTTAGGCTCACATACAATACTCTTCTACATTTTGGATCATGGACTTTAGTGCTGTTTTTGGCATGACTTTAATCCTCCATCCTTCAACCTTGACAGGATGTTGGACATTGTGAAGTCAGATAGTTCACACTTCTGGACTAGGTGATGTGATATCATTGGTCTAAGCTCTCCTGGTTTTGTCTGAATGTTGCATATTACAATAGTCTATCTGCTTTCGATGAGCTTTCAGCAATTTAGCAAGCTTATACCCAAAGCATGCCAATTTTTTTTTTTTTTTTTTACAGGCTCTTTTGGAAGAGTTATGCTATTAGAATGATATACTTAATGATTTGATAATACAAAAGAGAAAGTGTCTGGCCAGCATTTCCCTCAAGTATGTTCTGCTAAAAAGGAGTTCTACAAGAGTAATTCCATAGATTACACGAACGCAAGTTAGCATGTTAATAATCTGTGAGAGATCCTGAATTAAAGTGATTTGCTTACCTTGTTTAACCTAGAAATTAAAAAAAAAAATGGCAACAGCATCTATTTGCACCCTACACACACTTTGGGACTGGAACTGTGGTTTAGGCCAATGTAAAGAGAGAGAGAGAGAGAAGGAGAGAGAGAGAAACTATGCAGTAGCATTAATTTAGTCATCATCCCAAGAGTGATAAACTGGCACAAGTTATGGAAATCTGACTTTAATGCTCTTAATCTAAATTAGGAATGAAAATAATATTTGTCTAATGGTTAATATGTAGATTTTTTTTTAATTTACTGTTACATTTTAGGTAGTAGTGGTAATAACGGAAATCTAATTTCATGACTTAACATGAAACAGAGCACTGTGAACAGCCCATTCTATCAAAAATTAGAAGTAGTATAAGATATTTTGTTTGAGAATTCTATTTAAGTAAAACAATCAACATTCGCATTTTCTTGTCTCCATGTTTCACCTCTGATGTAGGCTCACAGAAGGATTAAGTCTCATAAAAGACTTGATTCTGGGAGGGAAGAAGGATTGGATTTGGGTATTTTCTCTGTAGTACCTATTTTTCTAACCTCGTGTTCTGGTGTTCCTTTTCCATATTGTTGTTAGAATGCAAAATTATTTTTAGTGGCTTGCAGATAAATTGTGAACATTTTAAATATCTAAGAGTATATCTAATGCATACTAGAAAGTCATAGCTATAATAACAGAAAAAAATCATAATTTTATAGTTATCCAATTTGAGATAAGACTGTATTTTATAAAAGAGAGAGAATGGGAAGACTCAATAGTATCAAGATGTTAGCTCTTCTCAACTTGATCTATAGATTTAATGCAATCTTAAATCACCAGCAAGTTATTTTGTGGATGTTGACAAACTGATTCTAAAGTTAATATGGAGGGGCAAAAGACCCAGAATAGTCAACAAAATATTGAAGAAAAAAGTTAGAGGACCAACCCTAACCAACTTCAAGATTGACTATAAAGCTAAAGTAATCAAGGTAGTGTGATACTGGTAAAATAATAAACAAACAAATCAAGGAATAGAACAGAGAGCTCAGAAGTAGACCCACCTAAATACAGTGAACTGGTGTTTGACAACGAAGCAAAGGCATACCAAAGGAGAAAATATAGCTTTTTCAAATGATGCTCAAACAATACAACATTCACACGTTAAAAAAAAAATCTAAACACAGAATATTAGACTCTTTGCAAAAACTAATCACAATGGATCCCAAACCTCAATGTAAATCACAAAACTTCAAAACTCCTAGAAGATAACAGAGAAGAAAATACATATGATCTTGGGTTTGATGATGAATATTTAGATATGACACTAGAGTCATGATCCATGAAACAAAGAATTGGTATGTTAGACTTCATTAAAATTAAAAACTTCTTCTCTGTGAAAGACAACATCAAGAGAAGGAGAAGACAAGCCAGAAACTGGGAGAAAGTATTTGCAAAAGACACATTTAACAAAGGATTATTATCCAAAATTATCAATGAACTCAACAAGAAGACAACCCAATTAAAAAATGAGCCAAAGGCCTTAACAGACAGCTCACCAAAGCAGATTTACATATGAAAAATAAGTATATGACTAGATGACATCATATGTCATCAGAGAAATACAAATTAAAACAAGAATGAGATATAACTGCTCACATATTAGAATGGCCCAAATCTGGAACACTGACAACATCAAATGCTGGTGAGGATGTAAAGCAACAGGAACTCTCATTAATTGATGGTGGAAGTACAGCCACTTTGGAAGACAACTTGGTGGATTCTGACAAAACCAAACATTCTCTTACCATATGATCCAATCATCATGCTCCTTGGTATTTGTGCACAGAAGTTAAAAATACATATTCACGGCCGGGCGCGGTGGCTCAAGCCTGTAATCCCAGCACTTTGGGAGCCCGAGACAGGCGGATCACGAGGTCAGGAGATCGAGACCATCCTGGCTAACATGGTGAAACCCCGTCTCTACTACAAAATACAAAAAAATAGCCGGGCGAGGTGGCGGGCGCCTATAGTCCCAGCTACTTGGGAGGCTGAGGCAGGAGAATGGCGTAAACCTGGGAGGCGGAGCTTCCAGTGAGCTGAGATCTGGCCACTGCACTCCAGCCTGGGCGACAGAGCAAGACTCCGTCTCAAAATATATATATATATATATTCACACAAAGATCTGCATATGAATGTTATTATAAACTTGATTTATAATTGTCAAAACTTGGAAGCAACCAAAATGTTTTTCAGTAGGTGAACAGATAAACTGTGGTACATTCAGATAATGGAATTCAGTTCTAAAAAGAAATTAGCTATCAAAGACATGGAGGAAACTTAAATGTGTATTACTAAGGGAAAAAAGACCACTACTGGATTCCAACTATATGACATTCTGAAAAAGAAAATAAAAATACTACAGGAACAATAAAAAAATTAAATTGTTGCAGGAATTAGAGAGAGGAAGGGATGTATTGGCAGAGCACAGAGAGTCATCAGAGCAGTGAAAAATACTGTGTACAAAATTATAATGGTGGATACATGTCATTATATATTTGCCCAAACTTGTAAAATGTACAATACCAAGAGTGAATTATAATATAAACTAAGTACTTTAGATGATAATGATGTTTCAATGTAGGATAATCAACTGTAACAAATGTACCGCTCTAGAGGGGGATGTGGATATTGAAGAGGCTACATAAATATGAAGATGGGGGTACATGGGACATCTCTGTACCTTCCTCTCAATTTTTCTGTCAGCCTAAAACTGCTGTAAAAAAAAATGTTTTTTTTTAAAGGAAGGTTGCAGAGTTGAATTTTATAAAAGAATAAAAATAGATACTGGTGAAACATAGGCATGCAAAAATTGTAATGCATATGAAGAAACAGGAAATATTACATTATCGTACTTTAACTGTTATAACAATGCATAAAGCAAGCTATTATTATATCTATTTCAGAGGTTTGAAAAATAAATCATAGAGAAGGAAAACAAAGTGCCTGAGGTTTTCCAGTAACTGGCTCAGATGAAATTCCAACTCAGGCTTTGCAATTCCATAACCTGTGTGCTTAACCACTTAACATGATGCCTCATCACTTTGAGAACCTTTCATCTATATGTTTTCTAAAATATTTTTAAAAGAATAAAATCGGCCAGGCACAGTGACTCATGCCTGTAACCCCAGCACTTTGGGAGGCCAAAGCGGGCAGATCACCCGCGGTCAGGAGTTCGAGACCAGCCTGACCAACATGGTAAAACTCCGCCTCTACTAAAAATACAAAAATTAGCTGGACACAATGGTGCACACCTGTAATCCCAGCTACTCAGTAGGCTGAGGCAGGAGAATCATTTGAACCTGGGAGGCAGAGGTTGCAGTGAGCGGAGATCCCACCACTGCACTCCAGCCTGGATGACAAACAGGGACCCCGTCTCAAAACAAACAAACAAACAAACAGAAAAAAATCAAGTTTTATCTAGGCATCTCCTCTCCATCCTGGATACCTCAAAGCTAGTTAGCACAGTGCATACTGAGCTCTTCACTTTCCGACTTCCCATAATACTACTGAGCTTTAATCACTCTGCCTACATCTATGATTTATCTATCTTTTGCTCAAGAATTTGCAAGGGTCTTTGAACAAAATGGAAATGCGATACACTCCATCTCTAATTTCATGAGTTTTATAATATTGTGAAGGAAATATATCAATATTTACAAATCCTACAAACATCCAATGACATACTGAAATACGAGCTGCAATGGAATAGCATGATTTTAAGAGAATATAGATTGGGGGCCAGGATGAAGGAGGCTAAAAAGAGTTCCTTGAAGAACTTATGCTTAAGTTGAGACAGGATGAATGGAAGGAGTTAAATAAATTAGAAGTGAGCAGGGTAGAATATTCCCCCTGAGAAAAGAGCATATGCAAAGAACACCTGACTGGAAAAAACAAAAGGAATTTAAACAAAAGAAATAAGGCCCATTACTTTTGAAGTATACAAAGGGAGTTATAAGGGTGGCTCATGAGGAGACCAGAGTAGAAATAACTCCTGTGGAAGCTTTTTTGAAGGACTTTTCTTTTTTGATTAATTAGTTTTCTACTCCACCTGTTTAAATTTTATTTACTCATGATGATAACGCCCTAAACATAAAACTTAAAGCATTTACTCACATCCTCCACAGAGATCACCACAATGCTAGGCATCATGGCATTAATAAGTTGATATTACAATCAATCATGATACCACCACACAATATAAATGATTTGAGTGTAAATCAAAAGTGTCTGTGTTACCATTTAGAAACTTTAATTATTAGGCAGTTTTCCAGAAAATGCAGCTCTGGTTTTAAAACAGGAAGACAGCATTGTCAGTTATCACATACACCAGGCACGAGTGGATGGATATTCATTTCATGAATACGATGATGTCACCAGAGCATAATGTTTCTCTGGGTCACTGAATCATGTTTGGAAAAGAAACACTTTGGCTTTACCCTGTCTGTTGTTGTCATTTTCACTAATGTTACAATAGAAAAATATGTCAAATCCAGACTATAACCCATTTCATCAACTTCATTTTCTGGTAGAAGTTACAGAAAATATATATTTTCCGTACTCTCTTTTCAGTGGCTGCATAAGCTTCTATAGTTAGTCTTGATTTCAACCACACTACCAGAAGGAATGGAAAGTATGAATGTTCACACAATTTGCCCATGCACATTACTGTCTTAAAGTTGAGCATCTAATATTACATTTCCTTCTAAGCATTCTATTTATTCAGATAATTTTAGTCACTAACTTTCTGTAACAGAAAATTACAATTCTACAATGATCCAATTTATAGTTATGTGTGGACTATATAAAAAGATTGATTTTAAGTTCTATTGGTGATTGCATAGGCAAAAATTGTACATAAATATCAATGCATAGCTACAATATATGGTTAATAGGATTTAAATTATATCTCTGAATTCTACTTTGAATGCTTGAGTCTAGCTAAAGTTACTGACTAAACACATTTTTTAGTGTCTTTAGGAAAAATGGTATAGCTCTAGTGACTTTATGTAGAAAAATGGTATAGCTCTAGTGACTTAAATGTAGTTCCAAGGGCATAATTTTATTTTAATGCCAACTGAGTATTATATAATCCCTTTGTTCTAGTCTACATCCAATCTGAATTCCTGGAGAGGAGATAATATAATTGTAATCTGAAAATAATCATACGTAAAATGACTTTCATTGAAAATTCATGCAGACAAATACATAATAGTAATAATTGCTACTATTCATGGTGTCATTAGATATACACATATACATATATAAGCTTGTCTTTTATTTCTAACATCATTAGTTTTCATAGAAAGTTTGGAGATGCAGTTTAATCTAAAATAAAGCTTAATTTTTATTTAAAATGCTCAAGATATGGACAAAAATATTACTCACTCATATCAGAGGACAGATCTCAATGGGGGAAGGTCCAGGAAGCAGGCCATCACTTGCAAACTCAAGATCTCACAACTCTTTCCTTACTGGTCTTCCCTACATCTTAAATTTGCTTGCTGAAAAATCTCTTTTCTTGGGGGCAGAGCATTTTCTCAATCTTTGTGCTTTAAAAAACAACAACTATTTTTTTCAGTGGGGAGTGGGGTTTGTGGAGGTTAATAAAAGGAAAAAGGAAAAGGAAATGAAGGTAAAAAGGGCAAAAGACAATACTAAGCCTATAAATAGCTTCAGCCCAATTGATTTTGGTGGAGAAATGGAGTACCTGAAAGTGTCTATCTCTTTGATGATACCTGACAAAGACCCCTGCCCACCTATCCTCGAGGTTAATCAGTGTTGCAGAATCTTCAGAATCACTAAGGGGGTCCAGGGGGTTTTTACTTAAACTTCTTTATGAGTGATATGTTAGTTTTCTGTTACCTCTATAACAAATTACCAAAAATGTTGTGTCTTAAATTCAAAGTTCTTCTTTTACAGTCTAGAGGTCAGCAGTCTGAAAGCAGTTTCACTGTGCTAAAGTCAAGTCGTCAACAGGTCACTGTCTCATGGAAGGCTCTAAGGAAAAGTCGGTGTCCTTGTTTTATCCAGCTTCTAGAGCTGTATTCCTAAACTTTTTTTTTTTTTTTTTTTTTGGCTCATAACCTGTTCCTTCATCTTCACAGCCAGCAGTATAACATCTTTTCTGTCTGACTCTGCTTCCTTCTGCTTCCATCTGCTTCTGTTACATGGCCTTCTTTTCTGCAGTATAATCTCCTCATCTCAAAATCACATCTGCAAATTCTCTTTTACCATGTAAGGTAACATTCATAGGTTCAAGGGGTTAAGAGCCATATATCTATGGGAGCCATTATTTATGCTACCCCCGGTGAGGAAGTGGATATCTTCCTTATATATCTCTGAGTCCTGTCCATCATGATGTAATATCTCTGCATGGTAGCCAACTTGACAGTAAAAGTAAACAAAAAGGATCTCCTTTATTTCTCTGTCTGGCTCCTGCCATTTCTCTTTTCTCTACGATGATATTGGGCATTTCTCCCTCTCATTGCCTCAGAGGGGCTGGGTTTACCCTGCTCACCTAGCTGAGTCTTTTTTTTTTTTTTTTCTTTTTTTTTTTTTTATTATACTTTAAGTTCTAGGGTACATGTGCATAACGTGCAGGTTTGTTACATATGTATATATGTGCCATGTTGGTGTGCTGCACCCATCAACTCGTCAGCACCCATCAATTCATCATTTATATCAGATATAACTCCCCAATGCAATCCCTCCCCCCTCCCCCCTCCCCATGATAGGCCCCATTGTGTGATGTTCCCCTTCCCGAGTCCAAATGAGCTCATTGTTCAGTTCCCACCTATGAGTGAGAACATGCGGTGTTTGGTTTTCTCTTCTTGTGATAGTTTGCTAAGAATGATGGTTTCCAGCTGCATCCATGTCCCTACAAAGGACGCAAACTCATCCTTTTTTTATGGCTGCATAGTATTCCATGGTGTATATGTGCCACATTTTCTTAATCCAGTCTGTCACTGATGGACATTTGGGTTCATTCCAAGTCTTTGCTATTGTGAATAGTGCCGCAATAAACATACGTGTGCATGTGTCTTTGTAGTAGCATAATTTATAATCCTTTGGGTATATACCCAGTAGTGGGATGGCTGGGTCATATGGTACATCTAGTTCTAGGTCCTTGAGGAATCGCCATACTGTTTTCCATAATGGTTGAACTAGTTTACAATCCCACCAACAGTGTAAAAGTGTTCCTATTTCTCCACATCCTCTCCAACACCTGTTGTTTCCTGACTTTTTAATGATTGCCATTCTAACTGGTGTGAGATGGTATCTCATTGTGGTTTTGATTTGCATTTCTCTGATGGCGAGTGATGATGAGCATTTTTTCATGTGTCTGTTGGCTGTATGAATGTCTTCTTTTGAGAAATGTCTGTTCATATCCTTTCCCCACTTTTGGATGGGGTTGTTTGTTTTTTTCTTGTATATTTGTTTGAGTTCTTTGTAGATTCTGGAAATGAGCCCTTTGTCAGATGAGTAGATTGCAAAAATTTTCTCCCATTCTGTAGGTTGCCTGTTCACTCTGATGGTAGTTTCTTTTGCTGTGCAGAAGCTCTTTAGTTTAATGAGATCCCATTTGTCAATTTTGGCTTTTGCTGCCGTTGCTTTTGGTGTTTTAGACATGAAGTCCTTGCCCGTGCCTATGTCCTGAATGGTACTACCTAGATTTTCTTCTAGGGTTTTTATGGTATTAGGTCTAACATTTAAGTCTCTAATCCATCTTGAATTAATCTTCGTATAAGGAGTAAGGAAAGGATCCAGTTTCAGCTTTCTACTT
>NC_045446.1:23227182-23241388 GCF_002776525.5 Piliocolobus tephrosceles | reverse complement strand
AATTGCCATTCTAACTGGTGTGAGATGGTATCTCATTGTGGTTTTGATTTGCATTTCTCTGATGGCGAGTGATGATGAGCATTTTTTCATGTGTCTGTTGGCTGTATGAATGTCTTCTTTTGAGAAATGTCTGTTCATATCCTTTCCCCACTTTTTGATGGGGTTGTTTGTTTTTTTCCTGTATATTTGTTTGAATTCTTTGTAGATTCTGGAAATTAGCCCTTTGTCAGATGAGTAGATTGCAAAAATTTTCTCCCATTCTGTAGGTTGCCTGTTCACTCTGATGGTAGTTTCTTTTGCTGTGCAGAAGCTCTTTAGTTTAATGAGATGCCACTTGTCAATTTTGGCTTTTGCTGCCGTTGCTTTTGGTGTTTTAGACATGAAGTCCTTGCCGATGCCTATGTCCTGAATGGTACTACCTAGATTTTCTTCTAGGGTTTTTATGGTATTAGGTCTAACATTTAAGTCTCTAATCCATCTTGAATTAATCTTCGTATAAGGAGTAAGGAAAGGATCCAGTTTCAGCTTTCTACTTATGGACCTAGCTGAGTCTTAAGTCATCCACCTGAGTCTTGAGTCATCCACAACAGGTACAGAGAAACCTAGGTTACTCTTCAGAATATTTACCAAGTTATGAGAGCAAAACATGCATTCGGAAATTTGCAGGTATAAAAACAGCCCCAGTATAAGATGTCTTAAAGGAATCTGGTGCCAAATGTTTTCTGAATCTGTACATCGCTAATCTTCAACTCCACCCTAAATTACTTTTGAATCTGAATACCCCTGTTGAATCAATTTACCTTCTCAGGACTAATGACCTTAGGTCCCTGGCTGTTGTTTAGTAGCATAAATTAAACCAACTAGGTGATTTACTATTATAGGAATTTCTCTATCAGCTCCCACCAAACTATGCTTCTCTTCAAAAACATTTCCAACTCACTAGACAGATCATGAAAAAGAAAAAGAAGAATAAAGCAAATTAGATCTGTTTTGGCATTCCTTGATTGATAATAATTGATGAGTAATTTCTCAAGGTCATGGTTTTGTTTACAACTTTCTTTCCAAGTCCCATTCACCCCCGCTAACAGCAAAACTATTTTACTTTGGCTGTACAGGTGCTATCTATTACAGAATGGATCGCCTGCTTTCTGACTGGCAGAAGTTTCAGTTAAATTGTGGTCACTTCAACATCAGTCTCAATGAGAGAAAACAAGCACAACTATTTGTAAGGTTCCCACTCAAAACCCCATAAGGAGTTAAATAAAGCACATACAGGTACTTCCACCTTGAAAATAAAAGTTCCAACACAGTAGATGCCTTTTAAGGAAATGATCATTTTATTTCCAGGACTGAGTTTGTACTGCCATAAACTATGACCTTCTAGAATTCTGTCAGGTTGAATGAGAGGTCCATTACTTTGCAGACAAGGCCACGTATAGAGGGCTACCCCCTGCTCATTATCCAGCAAAGAGTAAGCACTCTTCAAATTTAGCTGCTATTCACTAGAATTAAATTTAGTTTAAGAATCTTAAGGCAAAATTTTTTTAAAGCTGAATTATAACTTTTTTTTTTTTTTTTTTGAGATGGAGTCTTGCTCTGCCACCCAGGCTAGAGTACAATGGGACGATCTAGGCTCACTCCAGACTGCATCTCCCAGGTTCAAGTGATTCTCCTGCCTCAGCCTCCTGATTAGCTGGGATTACAGGCATGCACCACCATGCCTAGCTAATTTTTATTTTTAGTAGAAATGAAGTTTCACCATGTTGGCCAGGCTGGTCTCGAACTCCTGACCTCAGGTCATCCACCCGCCTGGGCTTCCCAAAGTGCTAGGATTACAGGCATGAGTCACTGCACAGAACACACATGAGAGTACAACTGATCGTCAAATGCAATAAGAAAATCCAGGCAAAATAAAACTTTATAATATAAGCCAGTTACCAGAGGGAGAAGAGCTCAGAACAAAATTTATTGCTTGTTTTCCCTTCAAATTGCTCAAAAAGATAAATTAAATTCTGATTTTAAAAAATCCTTCTGAATAATGTGTCTGAGTCAAAATAAACCTTGTTTTCTTCACCTCAGTTTTTCCCATCTAGACATAAAGAGAAATTGGCTGGTGAAGTAAAATCCCCAAATGAAACAAATTCACTGAGTTTCAACCCTTTGACATGGCTGATATCTAAGGTGGAAATATAACTTGGTCCTTCGGAAATTTTCAAAGTTATTTTGTCCTTTAAAGCTGAAACACCATGGAGTGTGTGTGTGTGTGTGTGTGTGTGTGTATGCATGTGATATTTGTATTTGTCTAGTGCAGGGGTCCCCAGTTACTGAATCATGGACCTGTACCAGTTTGTGGCCTGTTAGGAACGTGCCACAAACAGGAGGTAAGAATCAGGAGACCAAGCGAAGCTTCATCAGTATTTACAGCCATCCCCATCGCTAGCATTACTGCCTGAGCTTTGCCTCCTGTCAAGTTAGTGGAGACATCAGATGCTCATAGGAGTGTGAACCTATTGTAAACTGTGCATGCGCGGGATCTAGGTTGCATGCTCCTTATGAGAATCTAATGCCTGATGATCTGTCACTGTCTCCCAGCACCCCCAGATGGGACCATCTAGTTGCAGGCAAACAAGCTCAGGGCTGCCACTGATTCTACATTATGGTTAGTTGCAAATTATTTTATTCTATATTACAATGTAATGATAATAGAAATAAAATGCACAATAAAATTATTGTACTTGAATGATCTCAAAACCATCCCCACCCCTAGTCCATGGAAAAGTTGTCTTCTATGAAACTAGTCCCTGGTGCCAAAAAGCTTGGGGACCACTGGACTAGTGTGTTACTTCCTTGTTCTTAATAAATATGAAATAGCATTTTATAAGTCCTTTATATAATCTTGTTCAAAATAGCAGGGACTAATGTTTGATGTTCCATCAGGTGCCCTGGTCTTATGCATTCAATTTCTGGAGTTGGAAAAAAACTTGCTGCTAAACAATTACATTGTCCTAGACACACAACAGCTAGCATTCTCACTGTAGCTAATTAGAAGTAGAACAATGTATGAGTTAATATATAATGTAGCTGCATGGTGGGATACTTGGTAAAGGATGGTGTCTTTAGTTGATAAATCTTGGACTCAAGAACAAGACAACACGAAAGTTGAATTCACACTCTACCATTTACTCATCATGTGACCTAGGGAAATATTTAATTTTTCAGAATTGTTTTTAATGGGAATAAAAATAGTATCTTCCTCAAAGAGTTTGGAGTAGGTTTCAGTGAGACAATGTATGTATGTGAAATGTGTAGGATAATAATGGCTCACATAAAATAAGCATTGAATAAAGCTTTTTTTTCTGCCTCTTAAGCATTTGTGCCTTCAAACTAGCTGGTAGAAATAGTTGGCTATTTATGTACTTGGTAAATTATATAAGCATATATATGTGCATGTCTGTATGTGTTTATATATCTAGCTAGGTGGGTAGGTAGGTAGCTGGGTGGATGGATGGATAGATAGATAGATAGATAGATAGATAGATAGATAGATAGATAGATAGATAGATTAATTTAGGCTACCACATCAAATTACTTATTCCTGCCAGTCCACGCTAATCTGTAGATATTTATTTATCAACTGATATTAATTCTAGACAAAGAAAAAAATAGAAAGATACTCTATTTTAGTAAAGTGAGATAACAATTTAACCAAAAGCAAAGACAACATTGTTTTGACATTTATGTTCTAGTAACATAGATAATTTGAAACATCCTTAATATAATAATTCCACAGAAAATTTTAAATGTTAAAATATAATTTAATTTCTGCATATTGCATGTTAATTTTTAAAATAACCCCTTTAAAAAGTTAGAGATATTATAAGCTGAATAGTGTTTCTTCCATTTAAATTAATATACTGTAGTTGTAAGCCCCAATACCTCAAAGAACGTGATTGTATTAGTAGATAAAGTCTTTAAGGAAGTAATTAAGTTAAAATGAGGTCATGAGTGTGGGTCTTAATTCAATATGACTGGTGTCATATAAGAAGAGATTAGGGGCAGATATACACAGAGGGAAGACCATGTGAAAACTGGAGGAAGAAATCTATCTACAAGACAAGGAGAAAGGATTGATCTCAGACTTCCAGTCCCCAGAATTGTGAGAAAAGAAATTTTTCTTCTTTAAGCCACCTAGATTCTAGTATTTTATCCAGGCAGTTCTAGCAAACTATTAAAATGCATTATGCCCATTTTAGGGATGACGTTAATAGAGACTGAAAAAATTGTATGAGTTCTTTTACCTAATAATTTGCAAGAGCCGGGGACAGAATTTGAACCTAGTGTTTCTAATGACAGCCTGTGTTCTTTCTGTCTCACTGCAGTGCTTTATGACTAATCCAAAGACACAGGGAAGATGCCTTTATAGGGGTGTTGCATTGAGTGACGAAGCTTTTGCTGGCCAGAAAAGACATCTCTATATAGCTCAATACATAGTCAATGGACTGACTTTTGATAATAAAATGAATCATGACTTTACATCTCCATTCCGATAACACGCCTCTTGTCTTTATAGTGAGATGTGATAATGGGTTATCCAAACCTGGATGGAAATTCATATTTCCTGGGATATGTTTAAAACATAGTAATCTCAGGGCCTTTTTCTAACACCTACTATGTTAGAATCTTTGGCAAGGCAGATGACTCAGTAAGCTCTATTTTTAATGGGGGTTCCCAAAAGATTCTGACACTGACCATCGAACAATATTTGGGAATACCAGCTACATAGTGAAAAGACTACAAGTTTTGAACCAGACGCACATAAACTCAAATTTTAGCTCTGAATCCTACCTTTCTTAATAATTTTGAGTTTCAGATTTTTCACATGTAAAATCGAGGACAATAGCTACTGTGGTCAAATGTATATGTACGTGTATGTTTGTATCTGTATGTCTGTAATATATATATGTATACCCCTACTTCATACTGTTTTCTTTTAGACACTCAGTATGGGCTCCCTAGAAATCTGACTGAAGCATGCATTCCCAGCAACCTGGCTTCTATTTGGTCCCTGAACCTTGGCAATACTAGCCACAAAGAGCATCCAAAGGCCTCCCTGCCATATGGATTCCCAGTTACCCAGGCTATTAGGTTCACATTTGCCTTAATGATTCATAATCCCTATTTTAAAAGGTTATCAGCCTAGAAAAAAAAAATCCATTGAAATCCCAGTAGGACATTCAAAGTCTTACCCAAACGAGGTTTTTGGTCCAATAGCAATTTTTTTTTTTTTTGGCCTTCAATTGCAGCAAAAATGTACAAAGTCATTTTACAAAGTGCTTGGGAAATTACTTTCAATGTGATGAGCCAAAATCTCATAGTGAGTTAGCATTTCATCTATTTCTGCTGTGTATTTCTCAGGGTACTCAGACTTCAGGCTTTAAATTATAGCAGATATCCAAGCACCAATCATGGCAAATTTCTTTTCCTTTGTTTCAGACAACTGAAAGCCAGAATCAGCTTGACAATCCTACACTCCAATAAATTGCCAATGAAGCAGAATGAGATTCACCCATTATTCTTTCTGTCACTCTATCCTGAGCAATCAGTGTCCAATTTGTTTGTCTTTCACTCTTTCTAAGACTTCCTCTTTCTCAGGTCTTTTTTGTGCCATGTTTCTCATTCCCACAAGACTTGAATAGAACACCTGTATGGAAAAAAATCCCATTAGCCAGGACATCCAGCATCTCCTCTTCACAAATCCTTACCAAGAGATAAGAGATCAATAAACAAAATAACTGAGTCCTTATTAACCAAACTGAATTAGGTAATGGTGCTTTCTATGAACTGAATGAGCCCAAGATTCCAAATAGCACCTTTGGAATGATATTTTTAGCTGAGGCTCTGAATGCTTTCCTTGAAT
Organism: Piliocolobus tephrosceles; assembly: GCF_002776525.5. Taxonomy (NCBI): domain Eukaryota; kingdom Metazoa; phylum Chordata; class Mammalia; order Primates; family Cercopithecidae; genus Piliocolobus; species Piliocolobus tephrosceles. The sequence goes on along the minus strand of NC_045446.1, from coordinate 23,235,471 downwards.
CATTATCCAGTGTTGCTCTACCAACCATCACACATGGCTCTGCCAGTAAAACATACTGAAAAATCCTCTCTACCTAAGGGCAGAGACAGTTCATTCAAAATGTCTTGTATGGAGCAAAAAAAGAGGAAAATAAATAGGGAGACTCAGTTACTTTCTTACATGTTGTTCCTGGGTCATAAAGCTCAGCAGCACTTTTTTTAGGCTTTGAAAGCCTTTTCCTATCTATCATCTTTTGCAGGAGGCATACTTTTTCCCCACATCCTAAATATCCATTGTAAGAAGCCATTGGTAGACAGACATGTTAAGGCTGAGCTTTCACTTCTAGATAGTAGAGAAAATTGACGACTTCTTAAAAGGATATCCTCTGTTCTCTACTTTCTGTTTTTCTCTATTACCACATGTGTTTTTCTCCAAATAAATCACTTAAATGTAAATCATTCCCTGTTAGAGCATCTTAGTTCATTTTTGTTGAAGAAGTGTTAGTTGAGCACCGATCATATGTTAAACAAAAAATCTAAGTGCTGAAAAAAAAAAAAAAAAACACAATGAACAAGCTCTTTATCTAATGGAATTTGTGTGATGGTGAAAGATAAATACACACATACAAAGATAATTTTAGCACAATGTAGAAGTTTTACAGTTTTACACAGGATGCTACTGATATATAGAAGAACGTTATGCCCAACTTGGTCATGGAAATGAATAGGTATAGAAAGACGTTAGAAGCGTAACAACTGAGATCAGAGATGATTTAGAAAGATGAACGACACACACTGGAGCCTCTCAGAGGGTGGAGGGTGAGAGCAGGGAAAGCATCAGAGAAAAATAACAAATGTGCACTAGGCTTCATACCTGGGTGACGAAATAATCTATACAACAAACCACTATAACACAAGTTTACCTACGTAACAAACCTGCACATGTACCCCTGAGCTTAAAATAAAAGTAAAAAAAAAAAAAAAATAGATTGGGAAATCAGATGGGAGCTTGAGCTGAAGATAAGTGCATGATTTATGCTACATCTAAAAGCACATTAGCTTTGAGTATCATTGAAAACTGTTTGAAGAAGTGAGTGGTGGATGATGAGGTTGAAAAGGAGGGCAAAGTCTGTCATGGAATGGTAGAATGCTCATATAAGGAACTTAGATTTCATTCTAGTAATGATGAGAACTTGGAGAAAAGCTCAGAGCAGGAGAATGGCATAATCTCATTTGCTCTTTAGATGATCCACTCTGCAAATAATGTGAAGGATGGATTTGCATGGTGACAAGGACTAGGTACAGGACGAGCTACGAGGCCCTTGTAACACTTTAGGTGAGAGCTAATGAGGACTTCAACTCCCAATAGAGATGTAAATATATAGAAACAAAATTTTGAATTATTCAACAAATATTTTACATTTTTTTCAAATTAGGTCATTTCTGGATGCAAGTCACTATAAAGGAAAAGCATTTCCTTAGATATATCACATGCATTAACATAGACATTGCACCCTTCTTTATACTCACATTTCAGAAAATCTCATCTGGTATAATTTTTAAGTAAGACTGTCTGGATAACTACACATTATTTATTTGTTTTAATTTTGGGAACAGGGTCTCACTCTATCATCGAGGCTGAAGTACAGTGGAATAATCACAGCTCACTGCAACCTCTACCACCTGGGTTTAAGTGATCCTCCCACATCAGTCTGCTGAGTATCTGGGACCACAGGTGTGTACCACCATCCCCAGTGATATGATTTGGCCCTGTGTCCCTACCCAAATCTCATCTTGAATTGTACTCCCATAATTCCCATGTGTTGTGGGAGGGACCCAGTGGGAGATAATTTGAATCATGGGGCAGCTCTCCCCATACTGCTGTCATGGTAGTGAATAAGTCCTAAGAGATCTGATGGTTTTGTCAGGGGTTTCTGCTTTTGCTGCTTCCGCATTTGCTCTTGCTGCCACCATGTAAGAAGTGCCTTTCACCTCCTGCCATGATTCTGAGGTCTCCCCAGCTATGTGAAACTATAAGTTCAATTAAATCTCTTTTTCTTCCCAGTCTTGGGTATGTCTTTATCAGCAGTGTGAAAACGGACTAATATATCCAGCTAATTTTTAAAAATTTTTGGAGAGACATGGTCTCACTATATTGTCCAGGCTGGCCTCAAAACCCCAGGCTCAAGCAATCCTCCTGCCTCAACTCTCTCTGCTAGGATTATAGGCATGAGCTACCAGGCTTGGCCCACATTATTTAAATTAAAACAAACACAAATACATTTTATGTGGGCAACATGCTTTCTCCTTTCTCTTCCTCAGTTAACTTCCACTAGATAGGAAGGAGAATGTGCCTTGCTACTAACTTACTAAAATATTTGTGCTTGTTCTTGACCCTGCTTGACCTTTCCTTGCTGAGAAAGATGAATTATTTCCTTGCTAGCCCAAAACTAAATAAAATTAAAAATAAAAATAAAACCTATTTCTGCTGAAATATTGTTTCTCAAAAGGTTCTCAGCCTCCTTGATATATTAAATTTAGCTACCATCATCATCTTATTTCAAGCCCTGAAATCAGGGTAGGGATCATATCACATTAACAGTCACTCCTGGGAGATATGGCTGATAAAATGTCCAAAACAATTTATTACATTTGATTCAGCAGCTGTGCTATTTTGGAAACTCCCTCCTAGACCGATAGGAAGACAGATGAAAACACAGATAAAACTTGCCAAAATCTTTAAGTGCTGGGATTCTGCTTTCACTTATATTAGAAGGCCAGATTCCAATGACCAAACATACAGAAATTCTGGTTTTGATTCTTTTGAAATACTGTGAGTAAATGGTAGACTTGTAATGTTAGAAGCCAAATCCATGTGGTTTTAACATCTAGAAATCCTACATCCCAGTTGTGGGACAATTATCTTGAGATAAACTGGAAGAAGACAAACTAACCAAAAAAAAAAAAAAAGAAAGCATACTCTCCATTCCCTGTCTTCTGAATCATGCGGATTATTAAATGGGGATAGTTTTTGGCATTGTGGATTGCTAAAACTGAGTCCTCTTGAAAGATAGTTCTTCTAAATTAAAAAAGCATGCATAGTTATAAATATTTATGGGGAAGAATAAACCAAGGATATAGTAAAACTTTGCTGAACTCCTACATACTCAAGCCCTTTCAAAGATCTCGCTAGGCAAACAAGAGATTTTTACAAAATATTCACATATTTAACTCCTGCCACATTGACTTCCTCAAAAACAGAGATAGAAATTCGGCCAGGCTCGGTGGCTCACGTCTGTAATCCCAGCACTTTGGGAGGCCGAGACAGGCGGATCTCGAGGTCAGGAGATCAAGACCATCCTGGCTAACACAGTGAAATCCCGTCTCTACTAAAAATACAAAAAATTAGCTGGGCGTGGTGGCGGGCGCCTGTAGTCCCAGCTACTCGGGAGGCTGAGGCAGGAGAAGGGCGTTAACCTGGGAGGTGGAGCTTGCAGTGAACTGAGAACACGCCACTGCACTCCAGCCTGGGCGACTGAACGAGACTCCTGAGAGAGAAAGAGAGAGAGAGAGAGAAATTGACCAGAGTTTGCATGGCTGACTGTGACAGGTTGAATGTGGCTGTACAGCCATGTGTTCAGGCTGTATTTGGTTTGTACAAAAAGAGGGCAGCTAAGTAACCATGAACAAAAAGAGGAATAGTATTTATTTACCTCCTGCAGTGAATGCAACATTATTTATTTCTCAATACAGCCTTCTGAGATACCTATTACCTGAGTTTAATTATGTCCTTTGACATATGGGAAGACTGAAAGTTAGATCAGTTTCATAGCATACTCCATGTCATATATTATTGATACATGCATTTGAGTTTTCTTACTTCAGCAGGCCACTTCAGAAACAGGAATGTTTGGTGTGTCTCATTTGATAGGGCTGAGTTTGATAAGTGGGTATTTATTATTACCAAACTTATGAACTATTACATAACATTCAAGTCAGAAGATGCTATGAAGCTGCAGACACAGATAGTTCGGTATGGTTTGTTTGCAAGAGGGCACCAAAAAAAGACTAACAGGGTCATATATTTACAAATCTAATATATTCTGGAAGAAATAATAAATGTCCCTAATTTTTTTATTCTCTGAAAAATTAACTGTAACTTAAGGATCTATATCTCAAATTAGTTTAATCACTAAACAGATTTAGCAATAGAACTTACTCTATTTCTTATTTGAAAATCTAGAGAAAGAATACTTTTCCATTTTTGTAAAGCTATGACTATTCTAATGCATCCATTTAGCACATATTTTGAAAACCTAACAATTTCTTATACTTGGATAACTATCTGGGGAGTTATGGTAATATATTAGACATTAGGAAAGAGTAGAGTCTATTTAGGTTATAATATAATCTCTTGGGCTTAGACCCAGGTTGCACAATGAATCCCCAGTTGAATATTGTATCATTTTTTTCAGCATTTTAATAGCATACAGGCATATATATACACATATATATGTATATGTATATATATACACACACATATATATGTATATCTATGTATATATATACACACACACATATGTATATATATACACGTATGTGTGTGTGTGTATATATATATATATATATATATATATACTGTATTTGACATGTTAAAAGTATTTGGCCCAATATTTTTTAAATAATTACATTTAGTTGTGTGTTTATTATACTCCCACACAGACATACACATTTACGCACATATATTTCTTAAGATATATGTATACATACTTACACATCTAAATGTAGTACATTGTAAAACTGTCAGTTAAAATTTTAAACTATTAAGAAATAGTTAATTTAGAGAAGTGAAGTCTCCCCTAATTTGGGTCTGGATCAAGGATACATAAACGTTTGGGAGTCTGTGTTGTTTACCTTATTTGTTATAAGAATATTTTAAGTGTTGACAGTGTTGCTTCTACGTAACTATCTCAAAACAATACTCTCGGAATATCTCTTGTCAGGTGGCAATCTAGGACTTCAATCCAGGATCCAAATGTTCATTATCTTTTCACTGTGTGAATTTCAGAACTCTAAAAATATAAAGATACTGACAGTCTAAACTTTTTTATAATTTGGGCTATGAAAGTATAGGATCCATGAAAATTTACAAGCAGCATCAGCTATTTATAAAGATCATGAAATAGGATCTTAGTTTAAACAAAGAAATATAATTTTCAATAAAAGAGTAAACATGTTTGTACTTAATGAGATCTTACTAATGTCTAATATTCAGTGAAATATTGCTTTTGAATATTGGATAATACCATGTGCCCTATTTGTTTAAAAAATAATTTAAAGTTGGCATGTAGCTATATTAATATCTTGCCCATTGTGCTAGTAAAAAAAAATTCCATATCCTATCAATACATTCTTTTGATCAATACCTAAATCTCATAACCCAATTAGTCAAAGTGGAATTAAAATATCATATTACCTATGTGATCTTGATGACTTCCCCCAGACTTCTAGACTTGGGACTCAAACTGCCTTGAACCATCTGTCTGAACTTCCTTCTTTAATTGAATTCCTTGGAGCCAGCACTAAGGTTTGAACTGGTATTTTCAGTCTTATGCTATTTTCTACTATCTTATCCTTTACCTGAGAAATACTCAGTATCATCAAGTACACTGAAATTATCACACTATATGATATTATGAGTCTGTGCATAGAATTTTAGAGCAGATGTGAAGATACACGGATTTTATGCATATGAGTATTTAGAAGAGAAAAATTAAAAAAAAAAAAAAACTTGTTCCACGTGTTTACATTGAATTTACTCAGACAATGAATCTAACTTCCAACTTAAAGGATATACAGAGGACACAGTAACAAGTTAAATAATACTAAGAAAAAATAGTCAAATAAATGTAGAAGATGAACACAACTAATGTGATTTCTAAAATGCCAGTGTTATTAATAAAATTAAAAAGACAGACTATTTTAGATTAATAAAATCAGGACATAACAAACAGCAATATGTAGACATTTACTGAATCCTGATTTAAACAGGACAACAGTAAAACACCTTAAGGAGATAATGAGCAGGATTTGCATATAGACAGAGTATTAGGTTACATTGAGTAATTATTAATTTTGTTAATAATTGTGTATTTATGAAAATTATGTAGGAAAATAACTTTTTTCTTGAGGGTTGTACGAAGAAATATTTGGGGTAGAAAATAAATATATGTAACTTTAAAATAGTATAGGAAAATGGCCAGGCATGGCGCCTCACACCTGTAATCCCAGTATTTTGGGAAGTCAAGGTGGGCAGATCACTTGAGTCCAGGAGTTCGAGACTAGCCTGGACAACATGGCAAAATCCTGTCTCTACTAAAAATACAAAAAATTAGCTGGGCATGATGGCACACACTTGTGGTCCCAGCTACTTGAGAGGCTGAGGAGGGAGAATCACCTGAGCCCAAGAAGTCGAGGCTGCAATGAGCTGTGATGGCACCACTGCACTCCAGCCTGGGTGATGGGAGTGAGCCCCTGTCTCAAAATAAATAAATAGAATATTATAGAAAAATAATTAGTGAAGCAAATATAGTGAAAGATCAAAAACTGTTAAATCTGTGTGACAGGGTTAAACTTTTTTATTATTATTTATATTTAAAGATTTTTATAATCAAATAGAAGAAAACAATGGAAAATTTAATGCCAGTTGCTAACAGGAAATCAGGAAGTACGACATACGTAAGTACAATTTCCATTGGTGCTTAAGGCAGAGGGTGGAGGAGATGTACATTTGATGGGAGCATCACCTCTTGACTAAACTGCTGTGAGTAGGCATGAAATAGGATACTTGGAAACATAGACAAGTTCTTTTTAAGGGTAAGGTATAAGGCTAACACATACACTGTATCAGGAGAATCATTTGCTATGACAGCTCATTCTGGCCAATGTTCAGTGTGAGTTTCAGTCATTATTTATTCATTCAACAAACATTAGGTGTAACACTTTACATACATCTATCATAATATGAATATTAATAGGGCACAGTTACTGCCTGGATCACATCAGGATGGTAGAAGCCAAAATGGTATATCACAATACTGCAGAACTATTAGAGTCAAACAATGAATTAATAGCTATCATGGCAGAGAAGAAATAGAAACTCATTGTGCCTGCTTGTCTGTAATATCTTGAAGAATGAGTTTGAGTTAATCAATTGAGAAAGAAGGAACACATCCTAGGCAGAGAATAATACAGAAAGTACCTAGAGATTCCTACATTTTTATTAACATTCCTAAACATTAGGAAATTTAGTATGGAGTTCACATTAACCTGCAAGAGATGATGATGGATAGGAAAGTTCAGATTAAACTGTGAAGACTTGGCATAAAATATTGAAGAATTCACATTTAAATGTACATTTTATATTAATATTCAAAACTATCTTAAATGTCATGGAAATCTAAAAATGAGAAGACTAGCATTAATTGTATTTGTATAAAATTTTCTCCTCCAGAAACAATTTACTCTGTAGAGAAAGAAAAAAATATAAACTGTAAAAATGAACTGAGTTCCCAGGAGAATTACAATATAAACACCCATTGCACTCTTGTTTCATTTCTTTCTTTTTTCCTGGCCACAAGGGAGTGTACTGAATAAGAATATGCCACTTTGCCAGCCTTGCTTCTCTGCAAAAATTGGAACTTGCCAGTAGAAAAAATAAATAACAAGTCTGAGATGCCTTGTAGCTTTACCTATTGCCCAAATGTCTACAAATAAGGCTGAAAGTAGAATTCAAGCAGACGACACATAATCTCAGCTCTACAAAAGTAGATCATCTCCAACTAATGACTAGACTAGAAATGCCTGACCCCAGGCAGTGATTACCCTATCTCCAACAGAAACAATGATTGTAAAATTTTGTATTATTTGTTAAACATTAGAAATACATAAAATGACCAAAAATAAAATAATAGTAAAATAAATTACTATGACTCTCCAAAGAGATATTAGTCGTACTTTAATGCATGTTTGGGAAGTATTGTTAGCGATGTAAAAATGTTTAAGATGTAGATACTGAACTTAGAAATATTTATGTGTGTATTTGTGTATCTATAATATACACAATATACTTACACACACATGAATATATACGTATATTATAAACACATTGATAAAAATATTTGAGTAATGGAATTACAGGTGATTTTAAAAATTTATATTCTTATAATAGAAAGAAAATATATACATACATATATACATAGATCATAGATAGATAGATAGATAGATAGATAGATAGATAGATAGATAGATA
>NC_045446.1:23222197-23227172 GCF_002776525.5 Piliocolobus tephrosceles | reverse complement strand
ATAGATAGATAGATAGATAGATAGATAGATAGATAGATAGATAGATAGATAGACAAACATAATTGCTAGAGGATTAATAGAGACAAGGGGAAGACCTAAAGCAATTAATTTTCAATGGAAAAGTGTTATGAAAGAGAAAGGGGCTTCAACTAATAAGATGGGTTAAATCTAACATCCAGTTTTCTGAAGTCTGAACTAAATATTTATTTTTGGAGCCATGTGTCCAAGAATTGCTCATGTGATATATGCAGTTACCCAGGGAATCAAGTTTGTGCAGAGTTCATTGAATTATGTGCTATGACTGTGTCAGAAAAAGTACATGTGAAATTATCTTTATCTTCAATTGTCATTCCTTTAAATTATCCTTTCTTCTTCCTTTCATTCTTGAAAAATATATTTATCAATACTTTTGTGTGTCAGGCACTAGGATAAGACCCATAGTTAAATTGATAACGAGATATACAAAGTTCCTCTCCCCATACAAAGAAAAATTCTGGCTTCTCAACCACTAACATGAGATTGTCTTTCCCAAGACCAACACAACATGTATTTCAATGATCTAATAAGCAGCCTGGGCTAGAGAAAAGACACAATACTTCTTTGTTTAGATCAGCAGTACCATGGACAGTTCCACCAGAACCAGTTATTTTTTCAAAGGGATCAGGAAAAAAAAAAAAAAGATAGATATTTAAGGTAGATAAGCGTGTTGCTAAATGTTTTCAATCACATTTTTTTCCCCATGGCATGGTACAGGATCATTTCACAAGACAAAACTGAATCTCAGGGAAAAGTGTCATTATGCAGAATTTCTCCACTTAGAAAACTTAGATGATCCTTCAAATACACAACATTGAAACTGGCAGTTTTCACAGCCACCTGAAAAGCCTTAAAATGTCTTACCCATTATGCGTATTTTTTGCCTTCGTGTGGCCTACTGGAGACCAACCAACTATCACAGTCAAGGATAATAATCTCTGATGCCACTCAGTCCCTTTACTGTAACAGTGACTTTCTAGCAGCTTTCCATCTTTTTCTCATTGGAGAGCACCCTACCAATAGACAAGGCAAAGCAATCGCCCTCTTGAACTGTGTAGTAATCACTTTCCCTTATATTTAATCCGGGTTTATACTGAGGCTCCATTGTTAATGTTTAACTGCACATTAGTGCTTCAGAAAGGCTGGCACTGGGGGTAGCACCAAATAGAGAAAAGCAATTGTTTGACTTGAGTCTTTCTTGGATCTGCAGAAATGCACTTAATTACCACTGAGGCAATTTATGTTAAAATAAGAATGGGAAAGCAATAAAAAAAAAAAAAAAAAAAAAAAAAAGCAGTAAGCAAAGAAGTAGGGTAAGGGGCAAAAGTCCAGTAAGACTTTAATCAAAGAGAGATAGATGCAGCATTCTACTAAGAGATAAAGAACATGGGAATGAAGAAAAGGCAAACATAGGCACAAAGTGCCAGGAGAAATGAAAAGTTTTACAATGCAAATTATTTTATTTCCATTTCACATTCCTTTCTTTTGCCTCTGACGACTAAAATGCCAGTGATACTGAAAATAGCCCTGTTCCACAAGATATTGCATTAATTTTGAGGTTTCTAAGGGTTTCTCCTTTAGAAAACCTGTTCTAAAAGCAGCATTTATTTTTACAGGTGGAAGGCAGAATTTACAGTAATTCATCTCTTAAGACAATACAACTAGTGGAACCAGCTCTGGGAAATGTCCATATGGTATGCTCAAGATTTGGGGTAACTAAGGATTTATCCTTGTGGAATTCAGACCCAAAATAATAAAGATATTTTGGAAACAAAGATTTCAAACACTTATTAAACATTCCTTGAATCTCTAAACATACTATACTAAATGTACTCTAACCTTTTAAATGATTACTATGAAGACATATGATTTCATTTTGTTGCAAACGTAAGTAGTCAAAGAGCAATTCCCAATAACCCAAGGCACTAATTTCTAGCTTAAAAATTAAAATAAAGATCTGCATTTTAAATTCAAGTTGAAAAATCAGTGGTATGGCTAAAACTCAATATCTCTGTAATCAAGACTTAGGAACAAAAACAATAGAAGTCAGCAGGAAGAGTTTTTTTTTTTTTTTTTTTTTTTTTTTTGGTCTGTTTTTTGTTATTTTTTCATATTGTCTTGCTTTATCTTTCTTCATTATCTTTTCAGTAGATTCATTTCCATGCTTTTTTTTTTCTGTATACCCCACCCTTTTGGACACACAAACATATAAACTCACACATATTTATACCCACACTTTACTCCCAAAGGGGTAGAGCCCTGTATCTAAGTGGTTTCTACCAGAAGAGAAAAAAGAATTACAATCTAAGTGGAGCTCACCTCTTTTGGATTAGTAACTCCCAAGTAACTTGTCACTTGCACTGTGGTTAAATATAGCCTGCATATGGTCCAAAACATCTGTGATTTTACATTCATGCATAAATTATGTTGTACAGTAGACTTATTGCAGAAAGCACCCTCCTATCACCATGGTTACTGGTTCTTCCTGTAGAGCTCTCTATTCACATTTACTGTTAGTACAATCACAGAGTGAGTGGTGGAAAAAAATTTAAAGATATAATTTCACAAGTCAGCAGGAGGATGCTTGGCAGTACTGGTAACTAGCAGGAAGTTAGCAGTGAAGTGGACTGATTGCCTTTACTTTCTTAGGAAGGCTTTAACTTTGGGCACAAGATAAGTATTTTATATAAATAATATAGAGTAAAGTTAAGTTTAATAAAATAGCCTCATCCTTAGAGAATGGTCAAAAGTCTTTCCCTAGCCTTGAACCTACCCATAGCCTTTATTCACAGCTTTCTTTCTATTTCCAAACTTGATAGGATTCATGGCCATTTTCTTTTGGATTTGTTTCCTGATGTTCCTGCCTCAGTGTGCCTCAGTACTTAACAGTGGTGATGTTAGGGGTAAAAGAAAAAAAAGGGGGCAGAATAGATGCCGTGTAAGATAATGAATATTGCACTGAAATAATTAAACAAGATCTATGTCCTCGTAATTATTCTCAGTATGAAATTTAGTTATCTCCTTAGTCTTGCTGTCTAAAACCAGCTGAGTTTCCTTACTTCCAACAGAGATGTGAAAGGTAAAACCAGTCACCCTATGGTGCTCCCTACTTCATCATTTAGATACACACACACACACACACAAACACACACGCGCTATTGTCCTTAACTGATACCCACCTCAGAAGGTAAGATAAGTCCACTGTGCAATGGGAAATTTTAAGGAGGTAAACTGAAGGGTAAGGTTAGCATGAATTAGTTCAAGATTGAGAAAGCACAGCTTTAGAGTAGCTAATTTTAAAATACAGTTTTATTTAAAATTTGTGCCCTGTGAACAGGGAAGGCATTTTCAATTGAAGGCATTTTCAATTGTATTGTATTGTATAGAACAGATTCTATATTTTACACTGTACTTGACAGCAACATATTACATCTAGAAATTAAGAGAGAGGAAAGAATTGTTTCATGAATCACTTTTGCCAGAGTGCACGTTTTTAAGGTTTGTTTATTGATTAATTACACGGAAAATGTCTCCCACTTTCCTGTTTCATTTTGTATTCTCATGTACACAGGGAGTTTGAAATGTACACAGGGAGTTTGAAATGTACACAGGGAGTTTGAAATGTAGATAGAAACTTTTTTCATGTGCAGCTATGAACACACACAAAATAGACTCAAAGGATTAAGAAAGTAAGCAACACTAAAATTCACAAAAAAAAACTGGGGAAGTTTGTAGAAAAAAATACTTGAATATGAATCTTAAAAAATATAAAAGAAAATTAACATTAATTACAACTGGGCAGTTTATAAGAAACACCTATTAAAATGTATGGATAAGCTGGTAGAAAGGTAAACAGGGTAAGTAAAAATGGGAACCCATAAAGAAAAAAATAAAACGCTGAAGTCGGATTTTATTCAGAAGGAATTTGCCAAATCCATTTAACTTGAGCCTCAGATTCACAACTTCAAAGGGAATATGTGACCTGACAGAATCTTGGGTCTACCTTTGGGAGAAGTCCAATAGTAGTTTTTCTTTCTCTTTCTCTTTCTCTCTCTCTCTCTCTTTCTCTCTCTCTCTCTCTCCAGAAAGACTACATCTGCAATGTCTGGATAGGTTACACACAAACCTACTCTTTTCTCTGAAGGCTCCAAGAAAATTTATCACTATTAATAGTGGTTAGAAGTGAAGAAGAAAAATGTCTTTCCTGTGAATCCATATTACCAGCTAACATTTGGACATAACTTCATTGTAAAACTAAACTATCTGCATGGTCTGAAAATCTGAAGCCACACATGTAAAGTGGTTCCGGGCAAAAATATCCCTGAGCATACAAAGAAGTGAGCACATAGGATTTTTGTTTGGAGAAACACACTTCTAACCTAGACCTTGAAAAATTCTGGCAAATAAACTTCAAGAAATAATAGCTCCCTGTTAAACTTAAAAACACCAAAGTGTGGGGGGGAACATTGTAAATAAAAACTGTCATAAAAATAATAGAAAAATTATGCATTTGAACACTTCAGATATTGTAATGATCAGGAACCAAATATTAAGTAGGTTCAATATAGTTAAAGAAAAAATAGGCCTGGCTCTTTGGCTCAGGCTTATAATCCCAGCACTTTGGGAGGCCGAGGCGGGCAGGTCACAAGGTCAGGAATTCGAGACCAGCCTGGCCAATAGGGTGAAACCCTGTCTGAACTAAAAATACAAAAAATAAGCTGGGAATGGTGGCGTACACCTGTAATCTCAGCTATTTGGGAGTCAGAGGCAGGAGAATCGTTTGAACCCAGAAGGCAGAGGTTGCAGTGAGCCAAGATTGTGCCACTGTACTCCAACCTGGGCAGCAGAGCAAGACTCTGGTTCAAAACAAAATAAAAGAGAGAAAGAAAGAGAGAAAGAAAGAAAGAAAGAAAGAAAGAAAGAAAGAAAGAAAGAAAGA
>NC_045446.1:23161002-23222187 GCF_002776525.5 Piliocolobus tephrosceles | reverse complement strand
AGAAAGAAAGAAAGAAAGAAAGAAAGAAAGAAAGAAAGAAAGAAAGAGAAAGAAAGAAAGAATAAAGGCTGGAAAAAAGATAATAAGCAATTCTAAGCAAGTAAGCATATATTTTTTAAAGTTTCAAGTAGAATTTTTAGAAGTAAATAAGAAACACTGAAAATTTAAAGTATCCAATTTATATACACATATATATGAAATGAATATACACATTTGAAGAGGCATCAAGTAGAGCTTTATAAATAAAACCTTTATCTCTCTTTGGCTCTCTCTATCTCTGGCTCTATCTATATATAATATTTATCTCATTTGTTCTGCCAATTCAGCAGATATATGTGTTTATATATATGCATATATATAATCTCTATATATGCATATATATAATCTATATATACATATATGCATATTTATATCTGCTTATTTGACAGCAAAAACGAGAGAAATAGTAAAATGAAAGTCCAGAATAGGAAAGCTGTTAGATATGAAAGACAGAATATGAGGTAGAATATTTGAATAGTCAATGACTCATAATTTTTCATAACTAATGAAAAATGACAACCCAGGAATGCCTAATAAGAAGATGATCTATATATAAACACATTGTAGTGAAACTGAAGATTACCAGCAAGAATCAGAAGATCTTAAAAGCTTTCAGAGATTAAAGACATATTACCTTAAAGAATAATTATACTGATAGTCAGCATTTCTAAAACAATCAAAACCTAAGAAAAATAAAATCATACCTTGAATATGCTGAAAGGAAATCGAAGTGAAGCTAGGATTGTAAACTCAGCAAAAGTAGCTTTTGAAAATAAGAGTAAGAAAAATAAATCATTTTCAAACAAATAATACCTGCTTTAATATAAACAGATTATTACTGAAAGAAATTCTAAATGAAGTCATGGATTTTTATCTATGTTCACTGCTACAATCATATAAGCTAAAATATTGCTTGGAATATAAGAAAATTCAGATGGAAACAAAATGATTTTTCATGGAAGGTCTGAAATTTCAGTGAGAAAATGAAGACCAAATAAACTTGAAGACATGTAAATAAAACTAACAAATTCTGACTATATAAAACTAAAATGTTAGTGTTATAGACTCATAAAAATAATAAAATAAAAAAACTTGTAGTACAAAAGACCACTAAGATGGCTACATAGTAGAAAGGAGCGTTTCAGGTAATATAGGTTTGCAAGCTGGAAAGAGAATGTCTCTGGTGTGGGCTGAAGGTGCTCTCTTTTCAAAACAGGGAAGGACAAGTTGGATTTTATGCCTCACAGATCTGTATTACAGAATAGAGTCATACATGTTCAGCAGGTTTGGTGAAAAAGCTAAACATACTTATGAGGAAAGCGGAGTGCATATGTAATGGGTAAGCATGCATGCAACATACATCCTATATTCACCTTAGGGCAGGGTTTTAGCATTAAAATGAGGTGGAATGTGACTCTATATTAAAAGGAGAGCTACAGGACACCAAGACAGTTTGTGCACAGCCTGTAGAAGCGGGCCAAAACTGGCTTAAGGTCTGCAATTGCTTATCAGAAAAGAATGTTGGCAAGGTCAGTCATCTGTCCAATCAGAGTTGTCGTCTGGGTTGTCAAACAGAGTTAAGATAATTTGCCTGATAGCTCCTATTGTTAGGAATTTAGTGAAAGTGTAGTTTTTCTTGTATGAATTTAGAAATCTGCCATGACAGCTGGGCCCAGAACCCTGGACCTATAGACAAATTTTTGTTTCTTTAATCTTAAAGTCCATCTTAGTTGTTGAAGTGGTACTATTTTGGCCTCTCAGATCACAAGCTAAAAAACTTGGCCATAATTGTGTGCCATAATGTAGGTGGTCAGAATTAAAATATTGTATGTAGAGTCTTTTATTGTTTTATTCTGGAAAACATGTTTACTACAATATAAGAATATTTACTACAATATAAGAATATTTACTTTCTTCATATTTGATATGTGTATAATTGGAAATTTCTAGGGTCATCACTGAAAAACAGATTACATAAAATCAACACGTGTATTAACAGATATAAAAGCATGGAATGATCACTGAATATTAATCAAAAAGAAAAGATATTTGAAAGAAACAACAGAAAAGGAAGAAAAAGAAAAGCATACATAAACATGCACAAAACAAGGCAAACATGGCAGGGCATTTGATGATAGAAATAAATCCAAACATTTAAGAAATGTCAACAAATGTAAATTAACTCAGTGACCCAGATAAAAGACAGGCAGACTAGAAAAAAAAATTCCAACTCTTTGTTGTTTATAAGAGATTTAAGACATAAGAAAATAAACACATAACAAGTAAAAAGGTGATAAAAGAAACACCAGGAAAATATTAACCAAAACAAAGTTTGTGAAATGCTTGGATGAAAATAGAAAGTAGGTCAGGGTTTTGTGCCCTTTCACCTTAACTCCGCACTAAAACTTAGGTTTTATCTACCCATTATAGACTTTAGTTGTTTTTGTTGGTGTTATTTACATACAATTTTGGTAATGAAATACCTTCAAAAGTATATTTTAAAATGTAAAGCTGTAGTATGGACACGAGAGAACTATAACCTATTTTGCAATATATTCTTGAAGGTAACTAGATATATGCTTTGAACCATTTAAGATCCTGCTAACATATATTCAACTTTTCTGTAGTACTTCATTGGGAGGTAGTAAATATGTTTTTCAGAATAAATAATGCACACTCAAGCATAGTACAAGGTATGCTAGTCTCTTTTATTTAGTTGTATTTTTATCTTACCTGTTCTATTCATTTCAGTAGTACAGTAAATAATAGGTATTATAATACTTTTCATCAGACTTAATACTTCATACAACAGTAGAATATAAAGCCGTAAACAACAGAAACCTGGGGAAATTGACAAGTTGATTTTAGGGAAAGAAATAGCAAATCTTATCTTGTCAGAATTGTTACATTTAAAAACATGCCAATAAGTTTGTCATTTCTCAATGCATTATATATGGTAGAAGAAAATCCCCTGGCTGTTAAATATAACTGTCATCTAATTTAATGGTACTGTTTAAAGAATAGTTTCTGAAGACCAGATAAAATGTGTGTCTTCCGATGACCTACTAAGTACTCATGTATTATATAATGTTTGTTGAGTAACTTCACTGTAGGTTGATTCAAAAGCCCGTAGCCTTTATTTGGAATGTTATTTATCCATTAGCCTTGTAATTAAATTTATGCATATGAATTTTAACAGCCCCCCAAAAAGTTTGTATAGTTCAGTATACTATACAAATGATTTAGTATACTATACCACTTTGTATAGTTGTAGTATAATAAAGAAAAACGTATCTTAAGGTAAAAAGTCATTAATAGAGCTAAATATAGTCAGTATACAATTGTCCAGGAAATTATGATAATTTTAAACTTACATGAATCTAATTTTATATATATAATATAGAGAGATTATATTATTATACATAATGTCAGAGAACTACAAAGAGAAATATTTAAGTTAGTGTCAATTGGGAGATTCTCTTGACCCTATCTCACTAATTGATAGATCAAGCAAATAAAAATAAAAATCATGTGGCCAATTTAAAGAATATGATAAACTTGCTTTAATGAATTTATATAAAATGTTCTACCCAAATACTGCAGAATATGCTCTTTTATTTCTTTCAATCAGATGTGTACATTTATTGTACTTGCCAACCTACTGGGCCATAAAACAACAAATTGCAACAAATTTGAACAAATTTCAAATGCTTGGTGTGATACAGAGTATAAAGATTGCTATCTACTATACAATTATGTTAATAGTAAAAAAAGCTAACTAGAAAAATATTTGATATAAAAACACATGCATAAATAAATTATTGGTCAAGGAAAAAATAAAAACAGAATAGTAATTTGATCATTTAAGACTTAATGATTACTAAAATATATCTATTCATACTTGTGAGATACAGCTAAATGCTATTTGGAAGGAACATTTATTGTCTTGAATGCATGAGCAGAAAATTTTAAAAACACTAAAAGTCTAAAAATAGGAGGTTATGAAGTGAACAAAATAATATAAAAGAAAGTTAAAAGAAGAATAATGAAAGGAAAAGAAATTAATCAAATTCAAAAGAAACATCCAATAGGGAAGATAATTATCCTGAAGGACAACAAATCTTAGACACCAGAACTGGTTTTAGATCAAACTTTAGAAACTAGAATAGATGATTTTTCATGAGTTTCAATCCTTTTAAGTTACAATGGTAAGGTATGTTTTTATTTATGAAATCCAGTTTACCTGATTGAAAACTGTGTGTTTGAACATCATGTGTCCTCTCTTATGTTCAAAGCTATACAACTTTTTTAAGAAAATAGATATTTATAATATTACATTTAACTTCCAAGTAACTGATGTTGTAACATCTTTGCTTAGACTTTACATGTGTGTATTTATGTATGTATATATGTATATATTTAATACTGTTTATTCCATTTGATACTTATCAGCAGCTAAATGCTTTGAGAGAAAAAAACAGGAAGAGGATGGGGCAATAATGGATGGCAGTAAAGGCCAAAACACACTAGCATTCTCGATGTACTCAGAAATTAGAAAACGAAATGTTGACATTATGAGTGCTTTTTCAAGACTTACTTTTCACCATTTTATTTTGAAATAATTTTTGACTTATGGAGGAGCTTCAAAAATAGTATAGAGAGTTAACATATTCCGCTCACACAGCTTCCTCTAATGTCAAGAACTGTAACTATGGTAGCACTATTACAACTAAGAAACTAACAATGGTACAAATCTAGTATCTTAGCTGCAGGCTTTGCTCAGATTTCCACTGGTGTCCTTTTCCTGTTCATGATTTAATGATTTAAAAATAAAACTGGTAAAACTGTTTACAGATATACCTTTGTAACTTGATCATCAACTGTATTCCTTCAATCAAGTGTACATTCATTGTGCCTACCATGTGCTGGTCTTAATCTTCTGTATTTCTGTAGCTTATCATTATTTTTATTTATCATATGCTTCCTTTTTCACCTAGAGCATGCTGTTCCCAACAGACTGAATAATGTCTTCATGGCCTTGATCAGGGCGCAGATACTTACTGTATAGAATATAGAATGGACTTTTCGTGGTGCTGACAAAGTTTGTATGGAAGCAGTAGAAATCACCCAAGCATATAAAAGTGTAGTTCTTTATTCTTTTGTCTTTATTTCTTTGTGTAGCAGGAAATGACCAGAAGAAGAGTTCAGGAGCTAATATTTGCTTTAAAATTAGCAATCAAATATTATAGCATTCAATTCTTTAGAGAATTTCTTCATTTCCTGTAAATTCCCAGTTGCTTCATGTGTCCACCATGTACTTTACAGTGACATTAGCCTGATCATGTTGTTTTTCTTCAAGTATATAAAAGATGTTATGACTATATGCAAAGTAGGCTCCTGGGGTCAAATGTCTTTATTAACTGATAAAAGCTTTTTTTCTCCTGTAGATAACTAGACGTTACATTTTAGGCAATGAGGAGATGACAACTTTTTTTTTTAAAGGGAAGTGGATAACATAATCCTCATATTATTTTAGGGAGCTAATTCTGAGGACAAGTGGAGGCAGGAAAGGCTAGAATGGAGAAAGATTAGAGGTAGAGGATTCAGTTTGGAGACAGACAGATGATACGAAGTGAGGAACACTTGACTGAGTCAGTGTCAGTGCTATTAGAGAGAAACAGTTGAAACAAAGAGTTTTCTGAATCACAGTCAACAGATACGGTGTTGGCTTAAAAACGTGTGGAGCAGTGATAGGGATGTCAAAGAAGAAAATAAGAAGGATGAGATTTCATTTGTGGGAAATGAGATGGTTGTTTACATCAAAGATATAGAAAAAATACATATTTTTTGAGAAGTGGTGATTATTTTCTGCTTTGTATTTATGGAATATAGGTGCTTGTCAAAAATCAGAATGGAAAAGCCCAATAAATGTTTGACTGTTGTTATATATCTCCCTAATAACTGTAAACAAAATGTCATGGGTGACCCTGGTTTAAAACCCTCTATAGTTTGCTAGACAGTTTCCTAGACACCACCTGACCCCCATGGTTATACATGTTAGCTGCAATGGCTAAATATCTGAAACCTCTGTGTTGGCCAAGATAAGCATATTTCAGTGAAGTTACCAACCATGCTCCTGGGATGTCACTTTCCAGGGTGACCTCAGTAGATCACTTTTCTAATCACAGTGCAAGATTTGACACATGTATTTAATTTTCACAATCTCTTTTTCCTTGATATCTTTTTAAAAAGCTTCTTGTTTTATAACCCAACAGAGAAATACATTAAATTTTCTCTGAAAGGCATCAAAAGATATCAGGTTAAGGAAGTAGAGTGAATTGAAATATATTATTTTTTACAAAATTGTATAACACATACATTATACACTGCTCTAAGATTTTTGCCTGGTATTTGAAAAAAGATAGGCTTACACATCTATTCAGCAAATATTTGTTAAGCCAGGCACTGGCAGAATAGACATGAATAATACACAGAGAAATAGAAAGTAGATAAAGAGTTTTGACTGTTTTTGGTGGAGACTGTGGTAGTGCCAAGGTAAAGATAATGGGTTTCGGTAAAGAAGCATTTTTGAAGTACTAGCCTTACATATAGGGCAATATATCCACTAGAGCTGCATAATTTGGATCTCTATGTGAATATATACATAATAGTGTGTTCCCATTTAAACGACCTGACTTCAAATGACCCACATGGTACTGGGGGAGACATATGTGCAAATAATCATAGTAGAGTATGACAAATACTGTGCTAAAAGTATGGCACAGAGTACCCCAGGAAAACAAAAGGAATTGATAGACCCATTTTGCTAAGGAAGAGTTACAAGTTTGCTATGCTTGAACTGTGTCTTGAAGAATCAGTTAAATTAGCTGAATGGCTAGGAAAGCATTTGGCAAACTAGGGAAAACATCAAGGAATTGCAAATCATTTTAGCTGATCAGCGATGAGAGACAATCTAAGAAACAAAGTGAAGCCAATTATAGAAAGAATATAAACCATTATTCAAAGATTCTAAACCTTACCAAAAGACCAGGAAGAGGGTTCTTACCAGTTAGTCCCTTGACGAAAGTGGCCCTTAGTAGTTTCTTAAATACTAATAGTTATATCATAGTTCCTCAACCTGTCTTTGCATCCACAGCTGTAATATGTAAGGATTAATTTAACAAATAATTTTGATGTTTAGCCAAGTTTGGAAAGTTTAGATGTAAATATAAGATTTTGCTTCTCTTTTCACAGTTAATTTGAACTCTAATGATGTCTACATAGCCAATCTACAGTGTGGCTAGGAAAGGATACGATGGCATGGTATAGTAAAAAGAAAAAAAAAAAAAAAACTTATCTAAAAGATACACTACCATTAGCTGAAATGAGATAATTGAATTCTCTTTAATTTGTGAGCAGACTGGCTTACTCTACTCCACATACTCTCATTCAGTAAAAAGATAAAATATCTCCACAGGACCTTGCAGATTACAAAATACATTCATATATACGTAGGTCCTACAAAATGCTGTGGTGTAAGTACCCTTATGACCCTAATTGACAAATAAGAAAACCAAGGTTCCAAGAATTAAAGACTAGTATATAGATTTGCACCCAGAGGCCCTGATTCTGACTCTGAGACTCCATAATTTATATCACGGTTGTGTCGTTAGAAAAGAAGTGGAAGAATATGGAACAAATAAGACACACAGCAACTAAGTTTCAATTAAGTATAGGGCATGGCAATACTGTGGTTGGAAAGGGTAGGCAAGAGATATCATGAGGTCACTGGGTGCTTGAGGGGAAAGCAAGGGTTAAAGAATAATCTCTAACTAAAGGAAGAAAATGTACCAAAGATATAATTTCCTTATTTCTCAAGTTCGGCTGCAATCAACCAAGCCTAATCTAGAATAACAGTGAGCAGCCAAAAAAAAAAAAAAAAAAAAAAAAAAAAAAACACACACACACAAAAGAAAATTCTCGAAAAGAGGTGCTTCTACTTACAAAAAATTGCCTACACTGAAGTACACTGAAGTAATATCTGGACCAGACTGCTGGCCAGTGATCGGGCACGTGCCCGGGCAAACACATAACCAAGGCTCCACTAATTAGAAGTCTGATTCCCCAGACTTCTACAATTACCATTGAACGATGCTGTGAACATCTTAATTGTGCTAATCCTGGACATAAATATTTTATTCATTTGGACCATACCCCAAAATTAACATACTTAAGAAACTATAATATGCTATATTATGTTAATAAGAGAAACCTGTCCAAGGAAGAAATGGTGCTATGATTACACAGTATATACTATTTACCAAGATAATGAGGAAATTTTCTGTTTTTATTCTGTTCTGAGTATGTCTATCCAGAACTTGCATTTTAAAATATTAATATATGAATAAAACTGCATAAAACATTGTTGAAGTTAATTATTTTATTTGGAGAGGATTTGAGGGATATAGAATAAATGTTCTGGTGGGTTGAGATAACCTGATCTGCTCTTATCTCCTACATATGCAAAGTGAGTGGTCTCTTTAAAACAAAATAAAACAAACAAACAAAAAACAACAACAACACGGGGCATTAAGAGGGATAAATCATTTAGGAAAAACAATCAGTCTTCAGCTTTTGAATGGCTGGCTCAGGATTTTGGTGATGTTTCCAGTGTGCCGGTGTGTCAATGTGAGAAGAGATGCACTGTCTTAAATCCTTTGTAACTTGGGACTACAGAATCTTGCATAATCTAATACCCACCTGCCTGTCACTACCCTGCCCTTAAGATGATTTTCCGGATCACTTTGCCTCAGCCACATGGCTTTCTTAATGTCAGGCCTCTGAGCCCAAGCTAAGCCATCGCATCCCCTGTGACCTGCACCTATATGCCCGCCCAGATGGCCTGAAGTAACTGAAGAATCACAAAAGAAGTGAAAATGCCCTGTTCCTACCTTAACTGATGACATTCCACCACAAAAGACGTGAAAATGGCCAGTCCTTGCCTTACGTGATGACATTACCTTGTGAAATTCCTTTTCCTGGCTCATCCTGGCTCAAAAACCTCCCCCACTGAGCACCTTGTGACCCCCACTCCTGCCCGAAAGAGAACAACCCAACTTGGACTATAATTTTCATTTACCTACCCAAATCTTATGAAATGGCCCCACCCCACCTCCCTTCCCTGACTCTCTTTGTGGACTCAGCCCGCCTGCACCCAGGTGATTAAAAAGCTTTCTTGCTTACACAAAGCCTGTTTGGTGGTCTCTTCACACGGACGTGCATGAAACTTAAGTTTCTTCAGCATTCCTAAATCGTTTGTGTTGTAGGACCTTCCAATTTACTAATCCTCTACCTAGAACACATTTTTCCCTTTCTTCCTGCAGCTAACTGTTACCCATTCCTTAGGTGTCAAATTCATCATTTTGTCCTTGAATGAACTTCATCTGATCATCCCCACTTTGAATTAGGGTAAGTCACCTGTCTGCAATTCAGTGTTTGCACGTTTGCACTTCATAGCACTTTCTACCATCAAAATATATAATACTATGAGAAAATCTTTGTTTGATGTATCTGCTTGCCCTCCCCACTAAACCATAGCTTCATGTGGGCAAGGACTAAGTTTGTCTTCATCACCTACTGTGTTCCTAGCAAAGTACCTGGCATATACTAGCTACTCAATAAATAATTATAAATGGAATGATTGAATGAATAAATATAACTTTCTTTAAAAGCAGTATACAGGGTTGAGATTTGCTTTAATTAAAAAAAAAAAAGTGTTATGCCTTGGGCCATGTGAGTAAGCATTTTGTGAAAGATGTAAAGGTTAAAAAAAAAAAAAAAGAAAAGAAAAATCATTGGTTTTATAAACTTGTTCAAGGTGTTCAAGGGACTTGGAAAACTTGTTAAATCAGTGACTTTTAAACTCTGGGGTTTGTGAGTATAGGTTATAAAATTGGTTTAAGGTAACATTTCTCTCTGCCCTGCCCTCTTCTTCAGTGTTCTATGTTCAGTAAGTCCAAGGTGAATGGGTATCTGCACTAAACATACAACTCAAGAAGAGAAAAATAGAGCTAAAATACACAAAATAGAAAATAAATCAGGGGTTACCACAAGTGGAGCATGGGGGAGAAGAACTGGAGATATGTAGATCAAAGAGACAAAATAACAGTTATGTCAGATAAACACATTTAGAAATCTAACATGTGACATGAGGATAAAAGTTAATAAAATTATCTTTGGGAATAGAGGGAAAAAAATGAAATGATTAATTCTACAAATATGTATTGAGTATTCATGTGCCAGGCAGAGCATGAGGTAATGAAAGCATGAGTGATGCCCACGTTTGAAAGCCACTGCAATAAATGATGACTTGATGATTTTCTACATCACTTCCAATGCTATAATTCTCACTTATTTCCACATTTGATAAGTATTTATTGATGACCCCTAAAACCCAAGGTGCAAGATCAGTCTTTTTTTTTTTTTTTTGAGACAGAGTCTCGCTCTGTCGCCTGGGCTGAAGTGCAGTGGCTGGATCTCAGCTCACTGCAAGCTCCGCCTGCCGGGTTTACGCCATTCTCCTGCCTCAGCCTCCAGAGTAGCTGGGACTACAGGCGCCCGCCACCTCGCCCGGCTAGTTTTTTGTATTTTTTTTTTTTTTTTTTTTTTTTTTTTTTAGTAGAGACGGGGTTTCACAGTGTTAGCCAGGATGGTCTCGATCTCCTGACCTCGTGATCCGCCCGTCTCAGCCTCCCAAAGTGCTGGCATTACAGGCTTGAGCCACCGCGTCCGGCCAAGATCAGTCTTACAACCGATAGACATTTCCTTTCCCTCAAGTTCCTATAATACATCGGAAAATAAAAAGTAAACACATATGTAGATACTTACTGGCTATCTGCCAAATCCTCCATATTGATAAATATTTTTTACATTATCTCGAATGTGTCTATGAATAGGTCTCAAAAATTAATAGAATATTATTTTAGTGCTTATAAATTTTTAAGCATTATAATAAGTGTTTTACTCGATTATTTTATTCTATTATCATAGGAATCCTATGAAGCAGGCATCATTGCTATTTAAAAGCAGTTTGCTCAAAGTCACCTGGTTAGCAGGTAGAATAAAAGAGAAAACTATATGTATAAAAATAGCTTCAAATTGGGTAGTCAGAATTAAGTACTCACTGGAACTATAAAAAAACAGAAGTAGGAGAAAACCGTTTATGAGGGAAAAATACAAAGGTGTATGTAGGCACTACAACATATTTGTTGTGGAATTCATGATAAGGCACTTTCATCTATGAGTCGACTGATACTTCTTAGTTGAATGACTCGCAATGAGACTTTAGTTACTTAAGTCTGTTTCCCATGTATGATGTAAGCCACGTGGTGAATTCTCTTGTCAAGATGTGTTCCTCTTTTTGCGTCTTGAATGCCACTGTAGATTACCTGTTTTTGTGCCGGTGTTTAACCTGGAGTTATTCTCACAACCATTTAACAGAACTGATCTTCCACTGGGATCTATATATTTCAATATGTTAGCAGCTTTCCTTTCTAGAGGACGATCACTGGGAGAGAAGCCAAATAGTTATGTGTAATAAGCCTTCTTTGGTACTTACTGAATGTAGGATTTGTACTGGGTTAAATAGTGTTACCACCCCCACCACCCTCCACCTGAAAAAAACAAACAAAGAAACAAAACAAAACAAAACAAAACATGGTTAATAGAACTTAAGAATGTGGGTTTATTTGGGAATAATATATTTGTAGATGTAAATAGTTAAGATGAAGTCATACTAAATTAGGTGAGCCTGAAATTAAATGACTTATGTCCTTATGAAAAGGTCATTTAAAGACACACACAGGAAAGAAGGATATGTGATAATGAGTGCAGAAATTGGAGTAATACAGCTGTAAGCCAAGGAATCCCAAGGATTTTGGGGAACTGCCAGTGGCCCAGAGGAAGCAGGAAGGATTCTTCCCTGGAGTCTTCAGAAAGAGCAAAAGGAAGAACCTGCCAATTTCAAACTTCTATGTGCCTAAACTGTAGAAGAATAAATTTAGGGCAGTCCTAAGAGACAGGGTTTTATCAGGAAAATCCTCCGGCATAGGTCATTAGAACAATGTACCTGTTTTATTGTTATGCTTTCCTAATTGCTCCCACAGAAGTTCTTCTGGTATGATTTTAAACAGTGGAGATACAATGATTGTAAAGCCACTTAAGTTAGTTTGCTAGGACATAAGCAAACTAACTTTGATATTTAGATATTTGTAAAGAGGAACTGTAGAAACCTCCAAATGTTTTTCAGATATAATTTTCTATTAGCCAAATTTCTTACACATCAAAATTAATGCTGCTCATGTTGTTTATGGGAGCCAACTGTGAGAAGAGGCAAAAACTGTTGGCAAAGTACATCTCCATAGATGCTGGGGTTGCTCAATGGGTTTGTGACACCAAAAGGGCCTTTTTCCTTTGAGATTAGGGATAAAAGTGTGCTCTGAACATTGCTATGAATGAGCTTTGTGAAAGTATCTTAGGGAAGGTTCTCAAAGGTGACTGACTTTGAAAAATGATCCTGCACAACGTCTGAGTGAAGAAAGAAGTAAGTGACAGGAGTAGGGGCAGAGGGGAGAAGGAGAGAGCAGCAATCACTCTTTCAGATCATGTTTCTTTCCAGAAACAGATCACCACTGGTTCCAGGGTGATCATAATTTTGCAACCTGTAACAATGCTACATTTAAAAGCCTGAAAACACTCAAGAAGAGTTCCATTACAGTTTCTGTATACCTTATGGGTTGTTACACTTTGTAGTTAGAGGCAATGAAACTTGAAAGGAAATATTGAGGACTTGCCAAAATCTGTGCAAATGAGTCTGTCACATTTATACTTTATGCTACAGTATCCTATCACATTTTGTATTCAGGAAATACTGGATCACACATTTGTAACAGCAACAGGGCATGCTTTCAATAGTATTAGTGCTGCTAACATACGCAAGTGAATTCCATAACATCCATTCCCTTGCATATATTTACTCCTTACCAACTGGTCTACATGTGTATTAATTAGGCTACATTTAACCCACTGATTTTTTTAAAGTAGTTCTTATAAGTCTAGATGTCAGCCAAAACCTCTCATTTACCTGCACCCTTTATCAAATATACAAAGGGCACTCTAGGGAGCCTTAAAAGCATAGACTCTGGGATCAGGATGACATACGTTCAAAGTCTCTATCCTTCACTTGTTATGCATGTGACCTGGGGGGTTTGATCTCAATGTCTTTGCTTCCTTATCTGTAAAATGGGGTTCATAATAGTGGCTCTTGTGGGTTAGAGTGAAGAGGCACTGACTTCACTTGACTTGTGTTTCCACAATGGAAAAGAAATTTGCAGTCCATTTCCAGGAGGGAAGTCTACGGAATGGACTCTTCCAGATTCTCTCTACACCTTCCTCCACTCCACTATTGGAAAGGAGGGGGACTTCTCTAATTGGCGAATTTGAAAGGAATGGAGTATGCCTAACCAATTCCTTCCTCTCTCCTTTTTCAGATATGCCTCCCTGCAGAGAGGACTCTGATTATCTAGTTAGGCCAAGCAGTGGGTGACATACCTTTTTTCTACTTCATATGGATTTCCAGAGAAGCCAGCCTGACTACTGAGTGAAACTATGTTCTCCAATCGGCTCATAAGAAATAATGTGGTTAGAAAGAAGGACGATTTGATCCTTGCGGTAAAAAACACCAGCTTGAAAGATGGGTTGTGAAGACAGCAGATAATAAATGCAAAGTACTTAACAGAATGCTGGGTCCGTGGTCAGCCACTGACTACTGGCCATTATTACAGTGATTTTCTTTCTAATTATATTACTACCATTGATATTGCTGCTTCTGCCATTGCTGCTGCCACTGAAGTCATTTTATTCTTTTTACTCTTTGATTGGCACCAGTCAAAGAAACTGTGACTTCTCATTCGCATAAATGTTTTGCACAAGAGGAAGGAAACATTCAGATAGTTTATATTTAGTCACTTAATACAGAAAAGGGAAAGATAGAAAAATAAAAATGCTATCGTAGTATATGGCACCCAGTCAGCAAAGCCTTTTATACTCTAACTGACCTCTTCAGAGATAATCCTTTCATTTCTGCTGAGAACAGGGGGCAGCTAAGCTTCAATAATATCTGAAGGCAAGGGAGTACCATTTGGCTCCACTAAAGGTTCGCATGTCCCATTACCCAGGAGACAGAATCCTGGCTTAAGTAGCATTTTTCTGAGGAAGCAGAGTACAGACACTGGCAGATTCTCAGAGTTAAAAGAGTTAATTGAATGTCTTTGGATCAGCAGGAAAGAGCAGAGAAAAAATGGGCACCTATTCTTGAACACATGTGAACACCTCTTGTGTACACCAATAAAAGCTTCTTAGGTTGAAGCAAGTGCTTTGTCAGAAAGAGTTGTGTTCTAGCAAATTTGAACAATAAGCTCTTAAAATGTAGGTAGAAATGCCGTACAACCTCATTTATACCCAGCAAATAATGAGGTCTGGAGACATGTGGGTTATATAAGAATTAACATGCCAGCCGGCTATTAAATAGCAGCTGTGGCAACATAGATTATGATCGGACCATCACTATAATTTAGTCTCATTTTGTGTACCATAATTGAATAATCAAATAATAATTCCAAAGAAATCATTAGTGCCTTAAATTACAGAGTCATACCAATACCAGTTCACTTTCTTCCAAAAATATGCCTTAAATACATGGTCATTATTAACACCCATTTTACAAAGAGTAAAATATCAAGATCAAGGAATTGCAAGTAATTTCCCAATTTCATGTACAAAGTTGAAACAAGAATAAAATGAAACTCCTCTGACTACATAATTGGTCTCTTGATCCAACAAATCAAAATGTTTTCATCCTATTCCAATTTGTCCCTCCCAAAAGAGTCCATGTCTTCTTTCACTCCTTATACCCTCCAACACAAAGACTCATTAAATACCAATCTTCTAACCAAAAAGTACTGCACTTTTTGTGAATCTCAGAGAATAAAAAGTCATTTATTTTTCTTTGTTTCTTTCCTTTTGGAAATAGTGAAGATCAAACTTGTCCAATCTGTGACCCATGGGCCACAGGCAGCCCAGGACGGCTTTGAATGCAGCCGAACACAAAGTCGTAAACATTCTTTAAAACATTATGAGATTTTTCGCTACTTTTTTTCGGTTCAACAGCTATTGTTAGTGTGTATTTTATGTGTGGCCCAAGAAAAATTCTTCCAATGTGGCCCAGGGAAGCCAAAAGATTAGACACCCTGGTATAGATATTAGTTTATAATTACAGCACAATCAAAGAGAGATATTGAAGAAGAGAATAAGATAATGAGCAAATAGAAAAAGTAGTAAAGAGAAAATGAGGAGTAAGGGGCTAAAAACAAGAAGTCATGGTGCCACTTTCAGAAATAGGCATTGCTCAGGTTCTGCGTTAAATGTAACACATAAATTGAGATAGGTATTGCAGCCTGACTAATTTTCAATGCTAAATTAAAGTGCAGAGTTTAGATTGTAATTTTGAGATTAGATGATTTCTGAGTCCTTGACCGATATTTCAGGCATTCCTTTGTTTTCTCTTATTGTCTTCACTTTCTGATCTCTGCAATATAATCAGGCAGGTGTTCCTCAAATTCTCTTAATTTGCTTCGCTTAGAATAATCACTAATAGCAATGAGAAGCATGCATTTAATGCTCAACTTTATGATATTAACTTTTATTTTAAGTTGAGGGGTAAATGTGCAGGTCTGTCACACAGGTAAATTTGTGTCACAGAAGTTTGTTGTACAGATTATTTTGTCACTCAGGTATTAAGACTAGTTCCCAAAATGACAAACACCCTGGAAGACAGCATAAGCTATCTCATTCAAGAAATAGGCACAGGCAAAGATTTCAGGATGAAGACACCGAAAGCAATTGCAATAAAATTAAAAGCTGACAAATGTGATCTAATTAAACTTTAGAGTTTCTGCACAGCAGAAGAAACTATCAACAGAGTAAACAGACAACCTACAAAGTGAAAGAAAATTTTGCCAACTGTGGATATGAATGGTTTTAAGTATTTCATATGTTGTAGTGCATTCCATTCTCCCATCAACCCTATGAAGATGTAAATATGATTTTTTAAAGAATAAAGACACAGGGAGAGTAAATAAGTTGTTGGGATCACAGAGACAAATAGTGAGGTCAGATGCAAACCCAGACTGTCTCATTCCAGAGTCTAGAATCAACCATCATGTTAAGCTATTTTGAAACATAAAACACTTGACCCTCTAACAACACAGGTTTGAACTGTGCAGGTCCATTTATACACAAAGTTTTCCAATAAATGCTACACTGATATGCCTACCCCTCCTGCCTCCTCTTCCACCTCCTATACCTCTTTTGCCCTTGCCACCACTGAGACATCAAGGCCAACCTCTTTTCTTTCTCCTCCTCCTCAGCCTGCTCAATAAGAAGACAATAAGGATGAACACCTTTATGATGATCCACTTCCACTTAAAAAACAGTAAATATATTTATTTTCCTTATGATTTTCTGAATAGTAATTTTCCAGCTTACTTTATTATAAAGATATAGTATATAATACATATAACATGCAAAATATGTGTTAATCAACTGTTGGTGTTATTGATAAGGTTTCCAGTCAGCACTAGGCAATTAGTAGTTACATTTTGGGGGAGTCAAAAGTTATATGTGGATTTTCAACTGTACAGGGGTCAGTGTCCTTTACCCCCAGGTTGTTCAAGGGTCAACAGTAAATGTGAATAAAAACTAACAAAATAATGATATTTATCTAATTCCTTAAATATTTCTTTTGTAATAATCTCATATTTTGTGTTTTCTAGGGCTCCTATAAAACTAAGGCTAGCTTTTAATAATTTGAATACACCTTATGTCTAGAGAGGTAGTGATATGTTCATGGTAGGGTAGAGATCCAAACCAGTAGAGAAGATAGAAAATTATTATTATGTATTTTCCATGTAGTATTACCTTATAGCTAATGCTCTCTTCAGTCTCAGTTTTCAGTTATTTACAAAGCTTAGAAAAGAATCCTGATCTCAGCCCTGTCCACTTGTTTCATCAGCCTAATGCCTCCATGCCTCTTCTTTCATACTTCATCACCATATTATGTTTAATGAGGATGCACTTGTGACACTTGGAGTTGAATCATTCTTCAATGTGTGGAATTGCCTTATACAAGACCTTGGGAATTACTGGCTGAAAGCACCAAATACTAAATAAAAACAACAAATGCCCCACTTTCCCTCTTTTCTACTGCCTCAGGGGTTGCATTTCACTTTCTTAGGAATTCTTGGCCCAGATTCTCAAAGCCACTCAAACAGCATTTTGCACACTTTTTTTAAGTTTTATTTTCTCCCATTGCTCTACCTTGCAGTGTGTGAATGTAGTACCATCTAAAAATATGTGACTAATGCAGAAATCCCATTACATACTCTCTCTAGTCTACATGTTTACTAAGCTCTTCAGATACGATCCTTGAAACTTCCTTTCAGTTAATTTACTTAGTAGATTCTTCGTAAAGATGGAAATCTCTGAATGCACTTTAACATTTTATTGTTGTCCTAGTAGACATTCTGTTCACTCCCAGAAAAACAAACAGGAATGGCTTCCCTTTTGGAGGAAGGAAGAAGGATCACTGAATGTTACCTTGTGCTAGCCACTTTATGTAAGACAGCTTCCTAGTTTGATCTTGACTTCAGTTCTCCCCTGTTGCTATTATTATGCCCATTCTGAAGACATGAAAACTGAGACTTAAAGTTTTAAGTAAATTGCTAATAATAGTAGCAAAGCTAATAACCATGTTTATAATAATAATTATAGCAACACACAGGCCTAATTCTACCATGATAAAGCCTAACTTATCAAGCTTTAAATGATTAAATTTCTAAGTTTGATGTTTAGAATATCATGATAGCTCTATACGGAAGTTGTGTAGAAAGACCTTATTGGCCTCTCCCCCAAGCAGAATCCACTGCCACTTTGTCTATTTACCTTGTAAGGCTTAATGACTACTATCAAACATATTCCTGTCTAGTTGAAAACAGACATACAAAATATCTGGAGCAAGGTTACTTTCCTAGAAAATAAGATTCACAATACACAATGTAGACCATTCTAGAAAGAACTGATCAAAGCATCTGAAATTTGCAAATTAAACTGCCATCACTAGTTTTGTGTCCATATGAGATTGGACCTCAGTCTCTTTGTCTGTACAACAGAATACCTGGATCAGTGAGTGCTAATATTCTTCCTGGAGTTTATTTAAGGTTTAATGATACTTGAAAAAGTCCATATTTAAATATTGTCTCGATTTTATTCCCTGTTCCCATAAAATGCTGCTGAACATATCTTGAACACAGCAGAGGGGTGAAAATGCAACTTTTTCTAGAAGTATATTCATTTTCGTGGGACTGACTGGTGTGGAAATATGGTTTGCAAGGCCAAGGGTCGGGAGAACAACATACTGTATGTGGGAGGGTGCATTGCAATGAGTGCATGAAATCACAGTACAAAGGATCAAAGAGAAAAATTGCCTTTAGAGTGACAGGCTCTCCTTCAAGGAGAAGAAAAACCAAATAATTTATGCCTCAGAGGTACTGTAGGGCTCATATTTTAGCCTGCAGAATTCCTCAGCATTGCTATAACTGAGCCTCTTACAGGGAGAAACTATTAATCCTTTGCATGCTTTGCCATTAATATTGTTTATTGGGCCACAAGAAGAGGACATAAACTTTTAATGTCAGTTTTTCGCAATAAGGATTTTTTTTTCCCTTAAAAATCCAATGGTATCTGCCAATTTGATGTGGCACTTTAAGGAGATTAGAGAAGCAGATGGCTGATTCTTAATGACTAATTTTTTGCATCAACTAAAGATTTGTTATTTGATGCAAACTGCGCAGAATAACAATGTTCCTTTTTAATGGAGTTGGACTGTGCTACTGAAAGGGAAAAGCGAGAGTTTATATTGACAAATCAGAAAAATTAGATTCAGAAGGTTCTGGAAGGATAACAGAGCACCAGGACATGTAAGCTAACCCAAAAGTAAAATTCTGAAGGCAGCGGAGCCAATGAAGAACTCAGTGCTTGCTACACACTGAATGTCAATTTTGTAGAAAGTCTCATGCAAGAATTACACAAAGCCTACAGATTAAGAGATGAGGCTTCAGGAAACATCTAATCTAAGTCAGACCCTAGTTCAAATCTTTGGACAGCTGTTTATATATTCTGGACAATTTGAGACTGTTTGCTGGACATTCGTTTCAGTAAGAGCAAAAATGTAGATAGGAATAACTCCTGTGAGAAACTGTTAGAAGTGTTAAATTTAAAAGTGCATATAACGTGTTGAGCTCAGTGCCTGACATTTAGTAAACACTCATTTGTAAATTGTCTGAGTACTCACAAGTGCTTATTTTTCTCCTGAGCTATTTCTTTTCTCCTACCCCGTGATAAATCTAAGCAATTTCCACTCCCCTTGTTAGTTTCTGTCCAACCAATAACACAATTTTTAGAACAATTCATTTTGGTCATCTTGCTGTGTCCCTACTTCCAATTCCAGACATGGGAACATTGGGAATTCTACAAATATCAGGGGGAGAAGACTTCAGGGAAACATTAACGAATGGAGAAGAAATAGGAGGCAATTTTTTTAATGCTGCTAATGGGATCAATATTTGACTCACAAGCAATGCAGGAAAATGTTTGAGACAACTGAGCATTATGTTGGGAGACACCCAAGAAATATGCCAAATATTGTAAAATGATAAAGAGAAGATATAGAGCAAGTTTCCTTGTATGTTGATGATATGTTTTAGAAGGAAATGGAACTCAGTGCATGTTTTAGAGACAATCTAGGACTAGGACAGCAGAAGAGGAAATTTTGTATAAGGATGTACTATGCTATTTAATAAGGTAACTGAGAGCTACACATGGCTATCTACATTTGAATTAAAATGAAAAGTAAACAACATTTAAAATTCAGTTCCTTATTCACACTAGTCACATTTCAAGTGCTCATTAGTCAAAAATAGCTGGTGGCTACCATAGATTACAGACTATAACCATTACGGCAGAAAGTTCTGTGGGATGGTTGTTTTGACAAGAAAACAAAAAGAAATTTTCTTCTTGTTTTCCATTTATTTGGTGATTATCTGGTGCATTTACTTTTCTGAATGTTAAGTTTACAAGCGTGACTAAAGCAAGGTCCTGGCTTTCATAGTGTCTCCAGTCTAGTTGGGAAAATAGGCAAAAATAAGCAAAAAGTAGCAAAGCAATAGGCCAGTTGTTGGTCATACAAAGGATTTCACAAGTAAAGGACTATGGAAACAGTAAGAGTGGAGTAATAAATAATGTTTAATTGGGAAGAGACCCGATTTTGAAAGACTGTTAAACAACTTACTAGCTATGAAATTTTGAACAGTTTTTTCTGGACCATAGTTTATTCATTCACTTGTTTACTCATTTTTTTACTTCTTTCTTGCCTTGGTTTTTTAAAGGATATTTCTTGAGTGTCTATCATGTGAGTTATGTAGGGTTGAGAATATTTAGAGCCATTGTAGGTCTTATTAAAATTGAACCCCCTTGAGCCATCTGATTTTTCTCTAAGGGAATGCCATTGCATCCTCTAATTCATTTCTTGTTGATTACATCCTAAGAGACTTTCCCCTTGCTATCAGAACTGCCTCATTTATTCATTCACCTAATCACTCAGCAGACATTATTGAACATTTACAATGGAATAGGTGCCACATTAAAGACATATAAATAAAAGTGTCTTGTCCTTTGTCCTGAAAAGTCTAGTGGGATAGACAGAGATACAAAAATATTACAATACAATCTGATGAAGGTGTGGACAACAGGATCCATGGGATAAAATAGAAAGGGGACCGAACAAATATTCAAAGAAGATAGTTCATCTCATTATTTATCCATGGAATGATGCATTTAATTGATTAGCTGTCTTCAAACAATGATGAAAGTCTTGCACACAATATAAGACGATGCTTAATTATAATCCATCAAATAGTAACCAATCTTTCACCAACTAATGGGAAGCCTTTAGAAAAATAAAATGAGAATACAGAGTCAATTATACATTAAAGGTTTCTATTCGTATGGTTAATCAGAATCCACTTAAACCACCCTATTTATATGTCAATGCTTATGTCCATTGATAAACGTATTCCTTTCAGCAGACAGTTACTGAAGAACTACTCAGTGCCAGTATTGTGTTAGGGCTCTGAGAAGACTGCAGGACATGCTGATTGCTTTCAGTAAACATCTAATATAAGTAAATACATTTTATTATGTAAAAAATCTATTTGTGTCTGAAGAGGTAACTGTCAATGTATTTTAAGAAATCAAAGAAGAGAAATCAGTACGCTTCCTATAGCAGAATTTCTAATGGGATATGATAATATTTAGACAGAAAAAAATGAAGAAGAACTCCAGAGAGAGTAAATACCAAGAAACAGGGCTCAAGAGAAAAAGAATCTGGCTGATAGTTCATTGGTCAGGTACCATGAGCCTGATACTGAACTATATATCTTAAGCATAATTATTTATTTCATTTTTACAATAACAATATTATGTATTATTATAGCATTTTAAATAGGAATAATCTAGAGCTGAAATAATTTAAAATATGTAATTTACCTAAAGTCACAAAGCTAATACACATTCAAGCCATAATTCAAACTCAAAACATTTTAATAAAAATGTCTTTTGACCCTTAGTATTCAACAACAAAGAACAGTATTTCTTCTTTGCTGAAGTATAGACAGCCCAGCTGGTCATCTGAACAAGAGTACTGAAAACTATGGTGAAAAGGTTCACTTAAGCCAGATAATTGAGGATTTTGAAGGCTAGACTACAAAGGTATGTTCTATCTAAATATTTCCCCTGAAAAAGTCATTTCAAAAAGTTAAACACATAGAAAATTATTTTAGTGTATCAGCTACATTTCACAAGCTAAACTTGAGATATCTAGAATATCAAAACACTGCACCTCAGCTAGTACTTTCCAATTGTCTGAACTTGTAACAAAAGCCTACAGAAGTAGATAAAGGTAGAAACAGAAAAACCAGCTGTAAAATTCAGATACCTACAGGTCTGTGTATATAGATATACACATTTATTTTTAAGTAGAAATTCCACATTCTATAGCCACACAAAATTCGCATGCTGAAATCCCGGGACAAAGAATCCCCTGTTATGAAATTCAGGTGTCCTTTATGGCAGCAAGAGCGCCACAAGGGGTCCCAACAAAAGGAAATAAATGTATGATAACTATGCAAGCTGCTGTGCCAGGCAGTGACAAACAACTGATTAAGACCAAATTGGCCAACAAATTTGGGTTGCCGACAAAAACTTGGCTCTTCCCTGAGGGCGCTGTTGCCAGGACATATTATGGAATTTCTACAACATGGAAATTAACACATACCATGAGGGTTGATTTTTTGTCTTCTCTCCTCCTCCCCCTCCTTTGGGAACAGTGTCACTATCACTCACTGTTGATTGCATTTTTACCCTCTTCATCATCTGCTCAGTTCACATTCAATCGAGACTTTCAAGAAATTAGAAGCATTCATGCTCTGTTCCTACAGTGGAACTTGTTATTTAAAAAGGGCAAAAAACATGCACTTATACAAACAAGTGTGAGCATAGGAACACACACACCATAGACACATACACAATGGCAATGACCTTGCAGTAGAAATAATAGATTCCTGATACAGGCTGATAATAAAAAATAACACACAGTTGAGAAGTAAATTATGAGAGATATCAGAAGACATGTTTTGGTGATGCCAACAGTGGTACAATCATTTATTTCAATATCTGACAACGAGAACGTTAAAAGAAATGCACCCATGTCATTTATCTCGGCTGCTTGTTTGATTAATGCCAAGATTTTTTCTTTCTCTGGCATTCCATAATCTGCCCTTTCTGCCAATATTCCCAAGTTTCGCCAAGCAAAGAGCTGAAGCCTAAGGCAAGAGCTTCTGATTAATTTTTCTAAATGGAGTAGGTTTACAAAAGTCATGTTTGCTTTCTAGTAAATGGTTACTGAAACCATGTAGCTTTCAGATGGGACTAATTTTTCAATTAGTGGAGATGGCTCAAGTCTTTTCAGAACTGGTCTAGGCAGCACCAGGGATGTCTCTGATCTCTGACAACTTTAGGGCTATGTGTGTGTTTACACACACAGACACACACACACACAGACGCACACAAACACACACCCCTGAGGTTATACAGTAAATCCATTTCTTCTTATGACGATGTGTTTGAAACTAAATCAAGACCCACATCACCACAGTGACAAGGGCATAGTTTTGAACAGTAGCGATGACAGCTATTTTCTCAGTCCAGACATTACCTGGAGAGCTGTGCCAGGGAGAAAAAATACAGGTGCTTTTCACATTAAATTAGTCATAGGATATTTCAGACAATCAATTAGAAGTAAAACCAGTAAAATTAATGTGACATGTAAACAAGTTGCCATGATTTTAAAAAGCAAATGTAGAACTGGTAGTTTCACTGTTGTCTGAAATATGAGGAGGACATTCTTATTGCCACTAGTAAACAACCATTCAGATAATATAGAAAACATACTATATTTCTTTACTCAGAATAGGCTTAGAACATGCTACAGTTTTAGTATGCGATATTTAAATCTTCAGTGTCTTAATATCTCCAGCAATAATATGGGTCCAGCACTATTTTCTTTATTATTACCTAAAATGTTGATAAAGAAATGAAAAAAAAATCATGTGATTAGAGCTTTTTGGAAGTACATATGATGTTTTCAAACAAAATAAACTGATAATAGAATAAACATACAGTAACTGTTTTCAAATCTCCAAACCAAAAAGGTGATATTTAAAATATTTTATCACTGCTCTTGTAAGTCTTGACAAAAACTCCAGAATATACATTTCATACATATGGTATATTTATAAAATAATGATAATAAAGCACAAAAGTAAATAAAATAAGTATTCCCATCCAATTTTCTTGCTTAAACACTTTCCAGAAAGTCTCTTCCCTGTGTCATAGCAGGAAAAAGCAAAGAATTTAAAATAAAGGGTACAAAAGTATAAATAGATAATTAATATTCAATCTCTCCAGGTTACTAAATCAATTTCTCTAGGCTCTGCTAGGCTGTTGGAAAAATAAGAACAAACAAGAACCATATGCAAACCAGGTGCCATCAGAATTACTTAAATGGTTGATAGTAAAGGAGAAGAAACTTACTTTCTTCTGATGGAAAACATTCCCCTACAGGGGTACTTTATATCTTCATTACATGCCCTGACGTTGATATATTTTAAATCACCATCAAGGACAGGAACAAGAAAAAGGAAGAATCTATCATTTGGGATCAAATAAATTCAATTCTTTTAGGGACAGAGGATGGGGAAGAGTTAGGATGCTTTACGTTATTGTATTTATTTACTTAATATTTATTTAACACCTACTATATTTCAACCTCTGCCAAGGTACTAAGTAGATTAAAAAAATGTATATTTTTATCGGTCCTAAATGAGCTCACAGTCTAGTGAAAGAGAAAGAAATATAAAGGAAAAACTAAGGATACATGTTCTAAGCACTGTTTTAAAGATACAAAGATACTACATCTCATTCACAGGATAGCTGTCTCCCTAGAAGGGAAACTTAAGCTTCATTTTGGCAGCTTTTACATAATTTGATGCAGTGAAGTTGCAAATGGTGTAGAGGGGAGTAAAAAGGATGAAAGAGACAGAGAAACAGACTTATGAGGTAAGATTAAAGAAACTACATAGGTATGACTTACCTATGTGAGGATATCCTGATAAATGTATAAATATTTTGAGGATCTAAATACCAAAGGAATGATGTTGGAGAAATAAGCAGATTTTTAAAAGGTAAAATTTTTGCTATAAAGAAGAAAAAACTGAGATGACAGGTATGAACTATATATGAACTATAACATGAAGAAGTTGCTTTTCTGGAAAACAGAGAATTCCATCTTTTGAGACATTTGATTTAGACCTTTTGCTTGCTTGACTTTAGGAAATATATACAAAGTTGATTTTCAGTTAAGGTTCTTCATCATTGCTTGGATATCTTCTTTATG
Source organism: Piliocolobus tephrosceles (assembly GCF_002776525.5). NCBI lineage: Eukaryota > Metazoa > Chordata > Mammalia > Primates > Cercopithecidae > Piliocolobus > Piliocolobus tephrosceles. Next base: position 23,196,965 of record NC_045446.1, on the reverse strand, counting down.
CTAAGGACTATGATGAGCGTTAAAGAGGAATAAGATAGGGGTGTCTGTACTTAGGCAATTTACAATCTGAAGAATTTCCACCTCCTTCTTATCACTCTGCACAGCGCATGTGATCCACCTCTTACTTTTTTTTTTTTTTAATTATACTTTAAGTTCTAGGGTACATGTGCATAACGTGCAGGTTTGTTACATATGTATACTTGTGCCATATTGGTGTGCTGCACCCATCAACTCGTCAGCACCCATCAATTCGTCATTTATATCAGGTATAACTCCCAATGCAATCCCTCCCCCGTCCCCCCTCCCCATGATAGGCCCCATTGTGTGATGTTCCCCTTCCCGAGTCCAAGTGATGTCATTGTTCAGTTCCCACCTATGAGTGAGAACATGCGATCCACCTCTTACTAATGCTTCTCTCAGGCTTGAAGAGTCCAGCCACCCCATATTACCAGGTTTTGCTAGGACCTAATCTAGCATGCTTTCCACCAAAGTATTCCTCTTTCCTCTCCCCTACACATTCAACACACACACACACACACACACAACTTGCACCCTTAATAAAAGAAAGTAACTTAGACATTTAGTGTAGTCGTATCTAAAAGTAAGGGTATTTAAATGGTTGATAGTAAAGGAGAAGAAACTTACTTTCTTCTGATGGAAAACCTTCCCCTAACACAACATCCTTGATCATTTTCATAAAAATTGAAGCCAGCAAATCTGAGAAAAACTATATTATTAATCTATACTCTGTTTTGAGTGATTGGTAACTTCAAATGTTAGTTTTTTAGTGGCATGTAAAAAATTGTAAAAAGAAAATATTGTTTATAAAAGGGAAAAAATCTTGTAATTACAGTGTGGTAAAGGTATTTTTAGATATCAGTATTTTTCTATTAATAACTTCAGTCAATCAATCAGTAATTATTAAAGGTATGTGTGTTTGTTTGCAATCAATAATTATTAAACATATGTGAATGTGTCTCTGAATTTGAAAGGTCTTTGAGTGTCTATGGATCAAGAAAAAACCAGAAGAGCTAGGTACTCTTACTGCTATTTGACTAACAAGGAAACTGAAGCTCAGAGAATACTGGCAACTTGTTTTAAAGGTCATTCTGCTTTTATGTGGTAGAGTCAGGATTTAAATCCAGGTCTGTTTGATTATCATTGATTTTTTTTTTTTTTTTTTGAGACAGGGTCTCACTATGTAGCCCAGGCTGGAGTGCAATGGCGTGATTATGGCTCATGGAAACCTAGATCTCCCAGCAATCCTCCCATTTCAGCCACCCAAATAGCTGGGACTACAGGCATGTGCCACCACATTTGACTGAATTTTAAACTTTTTGTAGAGATAGGGTCTCACAATGTTGCCTAGGCTAATCTTGAGCTCCTGGCCTCAAGTGAGCCTCCCACCTTGGCCTCCCAAAGTGCTGGGATTACAGGCATGAGCCACTGTTCCAAAGTTACTTTTTAAAAATTATAAAATACACTAAACGTATAGAAAACACAGGAAATATAACACACTTGTGTACGTTTTATAAACCATGTTGCTCAGGAGCTGTCCCTGCGGTGAGATCGTAGCTAATATCGAGAATCTTTCTATCCTAGTACAATTCTTATTTCAAATATTCTGTTTACTTGGCAGAGCACATGTCTCAAATGTGGGTGTAAGAAAGATGGTGTCACCACACTGTGGTCCAGTAGAGATATATGGCATTAAGTGGAACCTTTTAAGCATTCTCAAAGTTCAGTTACAGGAATCAAAACACGTTTTCTCTGTTAGCAACCTGGCAGCTGTGGAAAGCTTCTCAGAGACAGCCTGCCTTGCCCTGGAGGTGCCTGCGAGGGTAGTGCAGATTGGGAAAGAGAAGCTAATATAGACCCTGTACTTTTAGGACCAGGCTCTATGTTAGGCCATACGCTTGTCATTTAATCCCCTAACCAATATTATTGTTGGCATTATTATTCTCAATTTACAATTGAAAACCAGAAGGTCAGAGTGGTTACAAGATGTGCACGGTGTGAAACAGGTAATAGCAAGCAAAGCTAAAATTCCAAGCCAGTTGTATTTAATTGTAAGATTCATAGTATTTCTGTTATTACATGTAGTCAGGATTAGAATAATGAGTAGGATTGTGCCTAACAGACTTTCTGGGTTAAAAAGTGTAATATGAATATTAATTTTTTATCCACTTAAAACTGGGACCATTTTTGGCCGGGCACAGTGGCTCCACGTCTGTAATCCCAGCACCTTGGGAGGCCAAGGCGGGCAGATCACAAGGTCAGGAGTTTGAGACCATCCTGGCTAACACAGTGAAACCCTGTCTCTACTAAAAATACAAAAAATTAGCCAGGCGTGGTGGCGGGTGCCTGTGTTCCCAGCTACTTGGGAGGACAAGGCAGGAGAACGTGTGAACCCAGGAGGCAGAGCTTGCAATGAGCCAAGATTGTGCCACTGCGAGACTCTGTCTCAAAAAAATAAAAATAAAAAAATAAAAAAATAAAGCTGGGACCATTTTTGTGCATCTTGCTGAAGTATGTTAGAATTCATCCATCGATTCATTTGACCATACTCTATAGGACTCCCCATTACCCACCCTTGGAACATTGGTAAATGTATTAAAAGGATGGCATATTTGGATCAAGTAATTGGTTATGCTCATCTATCCCACCTGTACTTAGGCTCTGATTAGGACTTAGAACACTGTATTAATGTTTGAGAGTTAAGGATCTGCCAGGATACCTAACCCTCTTTCATAGGACACAGCCAATTTATGATGTTAAAAATAAAAGCAGCCGGGCGCGGTGGCTCAAGCCTGTAATCCCAGCACTTTGGGAGGCCGAGACGGGCGGATCACGAGGTCAGGAGATCGAGACCATCCTGACTAACACGGTGAAACCCCGTCTCTACTAAAAATACAAAAAATTAGCCAGGCGAGGTGGCGGGCGCCTGTGGTCCCAGCTACTCAGGAGGCTGAGGCGGGAGAATGGCGAGAACCCGGGAGGCGGAGCTTGCAGTGAGCTGAGATCCGGCCACTGCACTCCAGCCCTGGCGACAGAGCGAGACTCCGTCCCAAAAAATAAATAAATAAATAAATAAATAAATAAATAAATAAATAAATAAGCAATGATGATTGTATTAATTCTATGTTTATGGGTCACATATTTTACTAGCTGCTTTACATTATTTTTGTTCCCAAAACAATTCTATGAGAAAGGTATATTTTTATTTTTATTTAAAAAAAAAAAAAAAACTGAGTCTCTCAAAAATTAAATGGCTTGGCTTTTCATAGAGTTATTATGGAAGCGAAAGAGCCAAGATTCTACCACACAGCTGTCTGCCAGCAGAGACCTTTACTATTCACTATGGTGAAGTTTTCTTCTGTAGTCTGGCTGCCTTATGATCACAGATGACTTCAGTATAACTAAAGGCAACGCAGCATTCTGTCGGGCAACCTGCAGAACAGTAGGGCAAATGCCTCTACACACATGACCATGATTGCCCTCTTGGCCTCTCTTTGGGTGAGATCCCTGCTCCTTCCTTTGCACTTGTTCATTTTCTAGAAGATATTCAGGGGCAACCTCTTGGCACTGGGGAATACACACCACTTTTCCAATTAACACAACTGCTGGATCATTACATTTTTTCTCTAAAGTCGGCAAAATGTCTCTGATACCAATTAAAGTGTGGCTTACACTTGTCCATAACTGCAAAAAAAAAAAAGTGACCAACGAATAAACTATTCAACTCTTTAAAAAGTACTTTTTCTAACTGAAGGGAGGATGACTTGGAATAAATGATAAATAACAGAAAATGTGTTAAGTTGCTTACTTTCTGACAGGCAAAACGCCAAGAATTTTGCTCGCATTATTTTATTTAATCCTCATGAAATTGTCTTTTGTAATCCTCAAAACAACATTATGAGAATTTACTATTGGGATCCCTATTTTACAACTGATGAAACAGAGACATAGCCATCTTAATTCCCAAGGTTATAAAGTGGCAACAGGTCTATCTAATTTCAGGGTCTCCATTTTAACCACTGGGCTCTAATGGGAGTAAGAATAGGATGCTAAAGGTGAGGGGGTCTATACTAAGAAAAAGACGTGCTCCATAACAACAGCAAGGAAGATAAAAAGCAATTCAAGATTGCTCTAATTTTCTTCTGGTCTGTATAATATACCTGTCAATGAAAGCTGATTTTGGTAGATATGACTGACCCGTTTATAACCCAAAAAATTGAGAAAAAAAAAATGAACTGAATATTTGCATAGATAATGACTGCCACACCAAGTCATATGGCTACTTTTGTGTGTTTTTTAGCCATTAATATTAGTGTTTTTTTATTTCCATCATCCTAATGAGAGAGGTACGTGCATTTGTACTGTATAAGAAAATAGTCTCAATAATCTGCTCAGAAGATGTATATATATTTTTGCCCAATAGTGTTTTAAAGTTTGAAAACTGAAATGCTTTCACAAGGGGCCTATGTAGGCCCTAGGCCTCATCACATCCACTGTGTTGCATAGCCCTAATTTATTTATTCTGCACCTGCTTAGACCCAGTAGACAGTGGGTCTGGAGATGCCAGATTCAGTCTAGGGTCAGCCTCTTACTGATTACAACAATACTGTTATTAATGAAGCAGAATTCTCATTCAGATCACAGGGTAGATAACTTCGTGGCCTTCAGCAGCTTATCACATTTCTTCTGAAATAATTTTATCACCTAGTTTTCCTTATCAACGAAATGAGTAGAAGTATGTTTCTCTTAATCTCTTTCAAAAGATTCCAAAAAATGTTTTTTCTTAGTGAGAAAGTTTTTGTTTTTGGTTTTTTTGAGACAGAGTCTTGCTCTGTCACCCAGGCTGAAGTGCAGTGGCGCGATCTCAGCTCACTGCAAAGTCCACCTCCCAGGTTCACGCCATTCTCCTGCCTCAGCCTCCCGAGTAGCTGGGACTACAGGCACCTGCCACCACAGCCAGCTAATTTTTTGTATTTTTAATAGAGATGGCATTTCACCGTGTTAGCCAGGACAGTTTTGATCTCCTGACCTCGTGATTCACTGGCCTCGGCCTCCCAAAGTGATAGGATTACAGGCATGAGCCCCCACACCCGGCTGGGAAAGCTGTTTTTTATGGAACAATACCCATTAATCAATGCTAAATGATTAATAGAATTAGAATATCATCATATTTTCAACCTCAAAATAAATAAAGGGTCCAGACAATGACCCTTTATTAGACAATTATCACCTAAAATCCATTCGGTGAATGGCTGATGGGACCTTTTTAAAGAGGGACCTGCCTGAGAACCATCTAAATCCATTCATAAATCTTAGCATCACCAAAGGTGAGACATCGTGTGAGGATCCTGAAGGATCCCATCATGGATCCTGTAGTAGGCACAGATCACCAGTTATCAGCTACCTGTACCAAAAGACCAGGGATCTTGATCTAGATGGTTTCCCCATTGGAAGGCTTACGCACTTGCTTTTAGATGAGAAACACTTGGTAGGTACCCTACTGGATAAAGCAGGTAAGAGAAAAACCAATAGAGATCAACTTGGAAAACAGAACATAACTTTAGGAATAAAAAAGAGAAAAATTGTACTTCAAATAAATCCATGTGAAAACAAGATTCCATTTTAAAACTTCATTTACACAAAACTTTTCAATGAAATACAGCAGGTCCTGGAATAACATTGTTTTTCTCAACATCCTGTCTTTATAAAGTTGATAAGAAAAAAAAAATTGATTCCAGGCCAGGGCCACTGTCTGTGTGAAGTTTGCACGTTCTCCCGCTGTCTGCATGGGTTTCTCCCAGAACTTCAGTTTCCTACCATATCCCAAAGAGATGCATGTTAGGAAAATTTGTGGGTCTAAATTGCCCCAGATTCTGAGTGTGGGTGTATGTGGGTGCACCTTGTGATGCAATGGAGTCCTGCCCAGGGTCAGTACCAGCCTTGTGTCGTGAACTACCAGGACAGGCTCCAGCCACCCAAGAAACTGAACTGACATAAACAAGTTGGAAAGTAAGTGTACAAATACAAATATTTATACAAATAAAAATTGGCAAATTAGATGATAATCATCTAGGTACATGACAGTAAAGGACACATGTGTTATGACAGTGCTCAAGGAACCTGCCCTGTTTGTGACAGTTTGTTTTGGAACTGCTTGGTAGCAGGAGGTGCTCCTTATAATTTTCGCTTTGTAAACATCTATTCCTTTATTTAACCCACCAGCACTATGACCACCGTCACTCACAGAATCATCAAAAAACTGGGCAAATCATTACCTTAGTTGTTTTTATTAATCACTCCTAAATGTATATAACACTCACATTTATTTTAATGTTTAATAAAAATGTGTTTGGGGTCTTTATTTAGAGATTAGGTGACGTTTTTATGAGCAGAAATATGCCATAGAAACTTAACTTTTATCAATTAACTTATGGGACAATGAATTTTGTTAAACATCATTTGACTTGAAGTTTCCATGAACCTATTGACAATGTTAAGTTAAGATATACTCGACTATATATTAGTACACTATTTTATTAGAATTATCTGCTACCCTCAAATGGAGGGTGATTAAGACCAGCTAAATAAAAGTACCACATCTTTGGTCTGTTCATTAATCTGTTAATTGCACTTTGCAACTTGCCTACAAATCAACAAAAGGCATGTCACCCACTTACCTGTATCATTAAACAACCCAAGCTATGTAATTCTCCTGAGCCAGGACTTGAGACAGGGTAACGTGGGGCTGTTTAGTTTTTAAAACTCAGTCTGTGTAGTAGGAGCCCTTAACTTCCATTATGATACAAAATACAACAGAAACTCAGACAGAAAGTGACTGGAAATGAGAAGGTGGTTCAGACTTCTAATTCTCAAAAAGTAATGAACTCTCAAAGAGGCATGAGGTTCTGCTCAGATCTGCACAATCTACCCCTAACAGGCTTTTCCTCTCTTCATGCCAGCCCCTCTCTCATTTGTTAATTTTGTCCTTCAAATGTTGTTGTTGTTGTTTTATTTCTATCCTAATTGTCTTCTCTTTTTCAAATTTATTTTTTCTAATTGGCATGTTTATTTTTCTTAGTGTTTTTCTTTCTTTTCTTCTTTTTTTCTTTTTTACTTCCATTGTTGATGAGCTTTAACAAATTGATTAGAGCAGGAAAGTTACAGAATGTAGAGAATGCTGATGGTTTGATTTACTAGAGGACCCCAAATTATGAACTACAACTGTTTATACAAAGAATGGAAAAAGTCTCAACATTCTCAAAAGATTGTTTTCTTCCACAAAGAATGGATTCCGCAAAGATTCCATTTTAGGCTTAGATTCAATTATCCTTCCACTCATTGAAACCACCATGTGATTTTATTTTTTGTAAAGCAGGGTTAATGATAATACCAATTATGGGAGTTGGTCTGAGAATTAATTAATGAAAAGTTGTTGGAATGAAAAATGGTTGGAATGACACATGATAAGCACTTGTTCAAAGTTAGCTATTATTGTTGTGATTAAAATTATCATTATTTCAAAAGATGATACCAAGAAAACAATATTATCATACATAACCCTCTGACTTTAACCTCAGAAGAATCTGAGTTTATAAATGTTTGGCAATTTAATCAATAAGCCAGATTACTTGTCCATCCATGTTTCAGCCATTGAGTCCTTCTTGGAAAGCTTGGTATATTGTCTAGCTGGAAATGTGACCCTTTGGTTTTCTGTAACTAATACTGGTCCAAAATTAAACACATCTATGGCAAAAAAAAAAGTAAGGCACAATTGCCCCTGAAATTTGTGATAAAGTCAAAAAGCAAAAATTGCATGATGCTGGAGCTTAAATCAGGGTGTTGTCACTTAACAGATGTGTAACTCAAACAATGTTATTTGACATCTCTGGGCTTGTTTCCTACAGCAAGATTTGTGAGAAACTTACAAATATCACAATGAAGCTATGGTAATCATTAAAGGAGATATCTAACTTGGAGCCTCCTAGCAATGCTTACAACATATTTAGGGCTTACTTTCAAAGAAACTTGTTTTAGTGCTTTGTAGTCAGACACATCTGGGTTTCTACTCTAACTCTCACTTCCACCCTGTGTGATTTAGGCAAGTGCTCATTTGCTCTGACTTGCTACATTCTCACCTGTAAAAGCAACCTGAGCTTGTTGTGAAAACGGAAAGAAAGGTACAAATAATGCCTAGCACATTGCTTGGAACATAGGACACACTCAATGCCTGACAGCTCTTGACAAGTGTGTTACTTCCTATGTTCCTGAATTTGAATTGACTGTATTGCATGTGAGAAAAAAAGAAGAGGCAAGATTCCTCCCCACAACCTACAAACAAGCTCCTCCCTTATCTAATTTGGAAATCAAGACTGTTTCTTTAAAATTAAGCCATTTCTTTACTATGTCACTGGTGAAAGGGAACTCGGTTTTATAGGTGGAGAAAAAAGTCTGGTGTCACAAGAGAGAAAATACCTCTTCAGAATTTTTAATTCACAAATAGCATCAACAACTTGTGGTTCTCTCCTGAAGTCCCTTCCTCCTACCCTTGCCATTGCAAAGATGGGGCTGAAAGGCAAAAATGGTTCTTTTTTTTTTTTTTCTAGTCTTCCATTAAAGTCTGTAATGTTTTCTTCAAGTTGCCCCAGGAGTCCTGGTCTTTGGAGAGGTTCAGAGCAGAACATTTTCCTGGCTGAGAATGGCCTCTGGAAAAACCAGCCTTCAACACTTAAAAGGAAAAAACCTGGGAGAGAAGTGGGGCGTAAAGGCTCAATTCTTCCTCAACTCGAGAAAGATACTAGGAAAGTAGAATTAGCCAAAATAAAAGATTGTGCTATACGTCATTAGTCTCCTAACTTTGGTTTGAATAATGGTACTCTAAAAAAAAGAAAAAGAAAAAGAAGAACTCTTCCCCAGCAATTTGATTATTAGGTCACTTCAAGAGAGGCAATTTAAGGAACTAGCAAATGCTGCTTGGGGAACTAAAATAATAACAGGCAACACTAATATAGCACCTTTCCTCTTCAAAGCACTTTACAAACATGAAGTAATTAGGCCAATTAAAACTTGAAAAAGCCTATTTAGACACAATCTTCTTTCCACATACAGTGCATCTGCTGGAAATTACTCTCTAGCCTTGTTTTCAATGGAAAAGATGCTCATAAGTAAACAACTGTAAGTAACTAGCAGGACTTGAATCAGAAAGATTTGGGTTTAGAAGTATTTAAGGCATTTAAACCAAAAGTAAATTTCCCACACTCTAATTCTTCTCCAGCCACAAACCCTATCTAGGCAAGTACTTCCTGTAAGTGCCAGGTAGTTGTGGATGGGTGATATCAGAAGAAAACAAAGATAGATAGTTCAGGGAGTGAATGGACAGAAGGTTTGAGATTTGCCTCTTCATAGCAAACTAATTTCCAAAGAGGAGTCCCCGAATGACTGAGCAAAACGGTGTAGTGTTTTGGATTAGAAAGCATTCTGAATTAGGAGTAAAAATGTAAGTCCTTGTTCAAGTTTAACCACTAATTCACTATGTGACTTGGGAAAATGATTTAATCTAATTTATGGTTTCAGTCTCTTAAATGTGAAATGAGCTGCTTAGATTAGATCCATGGTTTTCAAAGTATGTTCTGAGAGTACTGTGTGTCCCCAACATGGATGGGTAAAAGCCCCCAGTCTGTACTCAGTTTAAGAGAGCAGCAACATTTTAATTCATTTTAGATGTTGGATTTTCATGAGACGTTGTAAATAGTTCCATGTCTAATAGATGGATGATATCTAAATTCGTTTGCAACACTGATATTCTGTGATTTTATGAGTGCTTCTAACCCTCATAATGTATAGGATATGTTTCGATGAAAACTTTCATTTCATTAAGCTAACTCTTGGATCAGAGGAGGAATGAGAATATAGACTGTTTTGAGCTCTTTCTGTCCACTGTAAGTCAGAGGTAATACGGATTGTTTCTGACTTGTCCAAGTCCAGGTGTGGTAGATGTTAGCAGAGAACTCTGCCAGGTTTCTGCTCTCTCTCTCTCTCTCTCTCTGAGCTTCTTTGCTTGATACTGGGTGGTTGATTCTGATCATCTGGGGCTCTAGGTCTAAGTTTGAGGAAGGAGATAGGAAGCTACATTATATTCCCTAGTATTACCATTTTTCAGAGAGTCATATAAAACTGTTAATTTGGTCCATTTCTCCAATTCGTGAGTATGTGTACTCTATAATACAGAATCTCAGAGGGGAAGAGGAAAAAGTGGAACGCCTGGGGCAAATAATTCCATCCACCCCTACTCACATTTCCCACCATTTTACATGGGAGCTAGGCTATTTTTAGGAAACTTCCCTGACAGTGAACTCCAACAAACGGATCTGTTGAGTAATTCGTCTATCACTATAAACCATATTATTAATCTTAATAGTACAGTGAAGAAATTGAGGCCAAAAGGGTAAATGCACAAAGTCCTAAAACTTGGTTGGCAAAACCGAAAAAGGAACATCGGGCCCTCTGACTTCAGTTCTTGTGCTTTTCCCATCACTAAAGTGCTTCTGTATTGATGTAGCATTAATATAGAACTCCCGGTCTAAACAAAGCAAAGCAAATCTTGCTTCCTGTACTTGATGTTACAGACACTTTACTACATTTTCTTTTCTGAATCTCATGGTTGGGGGACGGTGCATACCAGGGAAGGAGTATGGGTTTGAAGTCAGGGCAGCTGGCTCTGAAATTAATGTACCAAATGACTTCACTAAAGTCGCACACATAACCATGATGTGTCTAACTGGTTTTCTTATTTTAGGAAGTGTAAATATTATAATATCTACCTAACTACTTCATAGTGATAGTATGAGACTTTTTACATACTATGTGTGAAAATGCATCAAAATTACTCTAAAATTCTCTACATACCCCTGGTGTCATTTGAGGTGTTTTCATTTCTGATGTTTTCCATCTCTTCTGGCGTGGCAACTGAGTAATGAGCCAAACGAAAGCGTTTCACAGGAGCACAGATTTCCCCAATGAAAATAAAGGATTCCTAATTCCAGATGGAAAGCATTTTGGCATTTCCTTAGAGAATACCAGTAGTGAATTAAAATAGAAATAGATGCTCCTTACTGAGGAGAAGTCTAGCAACTCATTTATAGACCTATCCACACTCTAATTAAAATAGCACAATTATCCAGGAAATTGTGAGGAAATGCCATCAATACTATTGACTGTTTCTGCGATGCTGGCAATCACATGGGCATACTCAGTGACAACGCTTAATACCCAGAAATAGGATATAAATGAAAAACAGTGAATTATGGCTGCAGGACAATAGGAAAAGTTGTAGCAATGGCTAGAAAAAAAGTGACCTAAGAATCAGCCATAGGATCCTGAGAGTGAACCAACAACATGAGTTTAAACTAGTTGACCTACATAAAAGTTGACTGTGGAAACAAAAACTTTGCTTTTCTTTTATAGTCCTCGATCTAAAAGCAGAGAGGCCCTTGAATGCTGTGCATGACAATGTATCCCATGTCTCAGATTACATGTAGTGACCCTTGAAAAAGCAAGTTTCTTACTAAAAACCACTATGCAAGAGTTTGGCATAGCTCTAAGCTTGCTTTCTCAGTCATGACTAGCAATCATGCAAATCTGCGAATCAGCAAATTAGCACAGGCCCTCAGGACCAGGAACTAAAAATCAGCCCAGTCCTAAAAGGTTTCCAGTTTTTTCAAATGGAATATATTGTTTGAGTTTTACCAACATCCAGCTCCCTTAATCTCCAATTATCTGGCTTTTCTATCAAATAACAACTATACTAGGCAAGTCAGTACTATATATAGATTTTTATTTGCCTAAAAAATGTCCCTGATGCTCATTTTTCTGTCCACTATACATATTATGCTTTAATCCCTATTTTTTCTATTCATTGCTGTTGCTATCCCAGCTAACATTTATTTTCCCAATGAACACCATATATATGGTGTATGTGTGTGTATCTATATGTGTGTGTATATATATGTGCTGGATCTCAGCTCCTAAACTCTATTAGAAAATTACTTGGCTAGTTCAAATATTCCTTTCTACTTAATCCCAGCTTCACATCTGCCATAACCTGCACTGAAAAACGTAATACTTCCATCTTAAGCAATAGACTTTTACCAAGAATTATCAGATTTACATAGACATATCTGAAATCTGATATGCATACCCCGAGACACAAATACAAACTTTTTCAAAACTACGAGAAAATATTCCACTGTTTCCAGTCAGTCCTTCTTGTGAAATTAGCCATTCATAGGAAATATTACCCCCACACTTAAAACAAGGTGATGGGGAATAGGTGCGCTATAGAAATAAATATCACCTCTGGTATGGTTGCAGGGAAGCATAATTTTGTGCAGGTATAAATGCATTTCCTCGAAGAATTAACAGAGTCTCTCACAGCCTTCTTTCTGTTTAGAAGGGTCACTACGTTCTATACTTAAGCCTGTAATATTAAACAGAAAGCAAAGCCTGTAAAAGCGCCCATGACACAAAAATGGAAAGGCAGATAACATGTTGCTTGATAGAATAAATATTCAAAGAGACCCTGCCAGCTGAGGGGGTGGTTGGCGAAAAATCAGCAATATGAACTATCACAAACATATGATAATAACGTGTGAAATACTTGAGCTGAGTTCTAACACAAAATAAATGTATTTAAAACCCTGCTTCATGCTTAGGGGAGTCCAGCTAAATTACTTACTAAATCTCTCAGTTTGCTCATATGTTAAATTGGGACAATGAATTCTACTGATTGGGTCATTGGAAAAATTAAGTCATAAAGCATAAATTAAGGTCATAATACAGAGTCTAGAATGCAATGGTTGAAATAATTAAGGTGGAAAGTAGTGTATGAATTTTAAATATTACCTTCACAAACGAAAGTAGAGGAAAACTGGTATGTGTTTGTTCATTCATTTCAAAAATGTTTAGAAAAATATGTTTAGATATCTAATATGCCCAGTGTTGTATTATACTTAGTTCAGAAGATACAAAGTTGAACCAGTCCTGGTCTTAAACTGAAATTGAGAAGTTGTAATTAAGAAATACCCAAAGTACAGATAGAACAAAAATTTACAGTCTAACATTACTAAATACAAACTTCCTGTCCCTGAACTCCACCCTTCCACTTGACTATGTTTGTAACAAAGAGGTTGTGCCTCAAAATGTTCCCTTCTAAGGGACACTGATCCATAGAGCTCCTGATGAAGAAGCAGATCTAAATAACCCTGACTCATGATATAGTCAATTTGGATAGTCATAGGGATCAAATCTACAATGACTTCCATGACATAGGCTAAATGTCCTTCCTCAAGAAAGTGAATTTGGCCAGGAGATTTTGTCTCTCAGGAATTTTAACTAAGAAACATGGAGAGATTAATGCAATTAGCAACAGAAGCTGGAAGTAGAAGGACACTCCAGGTAGGGTTGAGACTGTGAGGGGCCATGTCTATATTGAGATTATAAGACACCAGACAAATGGCCAAGTAGAAATATATGGGGAAAATCAGAAAGGTCATGATGGTGAGAGAAACCCAGAGACTGTAACTAATGCCAAGAGTTTCAAGTTTCTAATGACAATAATAAAAGCTACCACTTACTGAGCACTTACTCTGCCCTAATTATTCATCTAGTAATGTATACTGTATTTGTTAACTCCTGTAATCATCCATAAACTACTGTTATGTTTCTGATGCACCACATGCAAAAATGGAAGCACAGAGGTAAAGTCACATACGAAGGTTTCAGGGCTGCTGCTTATTGCAACAAGGATTCAAACTCAAGCCATCTGATACCCAAGCTTCAGAGCCTCCATTGCTGCCATACTCTGAAACTCCCCTGCCTTAAGATGGCCTAAGTGAGCCTCTCCATCATTCAAAGAGAAAAATATAAACTGAAGCAGCACCTTTGTACCCTTAGAAGGCCTCAGCTTCCAATAAACGATGTTGGAGGTCAGTAATACCGTAAGCCTTCGATGTGATGGGAGAAGTGCTTTTTCTTCTCGGGGAACATCCTGCTTTGTGTACAGAGCAGTACTGAATTTCTGAAGAACAGCCTTTGATAGTTTTTGAGGTGGCATTTTTGGATAATAGAACCTTGAAATCATAATGAAGCCCTTTTTCTTACAACCTTCCAAGTGCACCACAGGAACCCTCTTATGAATGTCTACATCATTTCTCCAAAGAGATTCAGGGGCAATGCAGCCTTCCCCTCCTCACCATGCCACAAATAGAGGAAACGCAGTTCACAGGAAGACTTCTGAGAAAATAATAGATGTTGAACTCGGTATCCACTATATTGTAAGTTGTGTGATTCCATGATCATCTTTTCCAACTCAAATGTAAGGCTTTTAAAGAGGAAGGTCTATGCCATTTTTACTTTTCTACACACAGTGCCCCATAAAAGGCTGCATGTGGAAAATGATTTTTTTAAATGGCTTTTAATAAATGAATGAAAGAAAAATAGAAAGAACAAAGCATACATTGCTAGTGCATATTTTCCTTCCCCGAACAAAAATATAAACACTTTTTAATTTCATTGGTGCTTTTGGTCCTATGAAAAATTCACAAATATATTTTGCTATTCTTACCATTATTCAGTGAGAGAAGCAGCATCAAAATCCAGGATCCAGAGCCAGATTGCTTGGCTTTCGATCATGGCCCCACTAATTACAAGCTGGTTAGTTAACATTTATCTTCTTAGTTTCCCAGATTAAGAATTCTCTAAAGAATTAATAATTACACCTGCTGTATGAAGTCACTTTGAGGATTAACTAAAACAATAACATGCCCAAAATAGTGCCTGGTACAGAGCAGCTTCTCAATACATATTCACCTTTTTGTTACAACTATTCAATAGATGAGGAAAAAGGTTGTTCATAGTTACACTATAAAGTATATGAATGTTTGGGATATATAAGAAGATAATAAAATGTAATAGTTATGAACGATACTCTGGAATTAATATTTTAGGGTTCAAATCCTCATATGACTTCAGGTAAGTTTCTTTACCTCTCTATGCCTCAGTTCCCTCATCTGTAAAATGGAGATACTAATAGTCTTCATTCTACAGGATTAGAATTTTGAAGTGAATTTCTATACGTAAAGCTCTTGGGTTAATGGTTCACAGTAAGCATAATAAAAATAGTTGTTTGCTATTATTATTACTTAATGTAATGACATCCAGATAGAAAATCCCAACCGTAGGCTTTATGTCTTCTATATTTGGAGATATTTCTACAGCTGTACTACTTACCCCTCTGATATGGACTACTACACTTCCATCTGCCATAGCAACTGTTGGTAACTTTGCTATCAATTCAGAGTTCAGATTCAGTGGGAGTATGTCAGGAAAACACGAATTCAACAGGATGATGGAAGAAGCATGGTTACTTGTTTGGATTTATTTTTCTCAAATCTTCTGATAACATTTTTTCCTTAAAACTGCCCAGAGTAATTATGGTGCTTAACTATTGTTATAGCTCAGTAGCAAATGCGGGCTGACTTCAGCAAACAGTTTTATCAAACTGACATTCTAACAAATGTCCCTTGCTAAATGTCAAGTGAGATTTCTGGAGGGGAAAGAAAAATGCCTCTTTTCTTCTTCCACATCCCAAGTTCATGTAGATCAAAAAGACACTGCATGGCTGCCCATTGTTTCAGCAATTCAGACATCAGCAATAATCCACCAAGAATCTTTAATCAGCCAAGGCTTCATTCTTAAAACTGAGGAGAATTAATTATGAATGTGGAATCAGCATCATTGTCGATCTGGGAAGCTGAACTGACTTAGAGTCATGTTTCCTCCTGCAGTTTTAATTAAGCAGGAAGGAGTTTGAGGGTGTAGGACAGAGCAGATTGAGATGGATAAGTGTTCCACTATGCAGGAGACTTTTGTCCCTGGTTGTATCTTTAGCTGTGTATTTTTCATGAAATACATATTCCAATCATATGACCACAAAATGACACTTAGAGGAAGATAATAAAATAAACAGTAAGTAATATTGTGGATCAGTAGAAGAAAATTGCTTTCATGAGAAGGTACAGTGTTCTCTTTCCTACACAGGAGTGATTAGAGTAATAACTAAAATCTTGGAGGAAGAGGTCATGATTAGTTTCTGCCTATTGTCATTGTTCTGCCTTTTCCACAGTGATGTGACTCTAATTTTTTTTTCCAGTATCTGATAGCCATCATCTTCTCAAGGGGCTGAGCTCTTCCCAACCCCAGCCTGGGCTAATCATGATTGGCCCGAACCACCTATGACAATCCCTTCTCTTTGTCAGTACTTGGTTTAGAAAAAGCCTTGTGACTGTTGCTACCCATAAGACCTATAGGGAGATCTGTCAGTGGCAGGTCTAACAAAGGCTATCTCATTTTTCAAAAGAGATGGATTTCAGGAAATAATTGTGTGCTAAGATAATACTTGGAATTATGGCCACTATTTTGTAGTCAGGAAAGCACCCACTGGATTAAAAGTCAAAATGCTGAAAATGGCAGAGCAAAAAGATGGAAGGACCTGAGTCTTTCATGATACCTTTGATCCACTGAAACACCAAACCCTGGAATGACTCCACCCCAGGAGGTTTTATTATATAATATAATAATTTCTCATTTTTAAAGCAGTTTTAGTCAGTTTTCTGTTAGTTGCATCTAAAACATCTTGACCAACATACAACTCATCTAAAAAGAATTTCACATTATTTTAATTTATACTTAAAACAGCTTTCTCAAGTAGATTTTTTATTTTTCTTTATAAGTTAATAAAGAAACAAGAAACACAAAAATCAGAAACTTAAATAAATGATTTGTCAGCAGAGACCCACTGAATTAGCAGCATTGGTAGAATAAATACCAATGGGTGAATGATTTTTAAAAAGTACTTTCTACACTATGCCATACTGCTAGTTTCATCATTGGAAATACATTCATTTCTATTTAATTTCACTTGGCAGTTCTTAGATGCTAAATGCTAGAGATGCAAATATTATACAAATGATGATAACGTGTGTTAATAGGTACAACATAGTGTAATGATAGCCAGTAATAGTGACAAACACTGGGGCTTCAGTTCACAATGACTAAGATGGATTTTTAAGAATGAACATAAATACAATAAGGAGATTTAACAGGGTTGGTGGAGGGCCAGAAATCTGGGTGTGGATTATTTGGAGACCTATGGTTAATTGGCCAACACTGGCATATGAATTATGGAGTGGGTAGGAGTAGTTGGGAGGTGATTCAGAGAGGTGGTAAGAATCCAGGTAATAGTAGCTCCTGTACATCATGCTAGAGAACTTGAACTTTATTCTATTGATCACTGATTTTTAAACTTTTCTTGGTCCTTAACCTTTTCCTTCAAACAAAACCATATCTAAAAGTATTAAAGTAGATAAAAGAAGGCTTTTCTGGTTGAATACATAAAGCACATTGTAAAAGCCACTCTTTGTGGATGATGGGGTGTCATTTAATGGTTTTTAACTATAGAAGTGACATAAAAATAATGATGTCTGAGAAAGATTATTCTGGAGACATCGCAGACGACAGATGGTTTGAGAAAGAAATGGAAGCAATAACTTCAATTAAGAAAAAGAGAACTGGATACTGAGTAGCAAAATCCTCCTCAAACCTCTCAGAGCAGTCCATACAGGACATAGCAAATGCCCAGACTAAGACAGTGGCAGTAAGTCAGGACATAATTTGCCATTCCGCCTTCTTTATGGAGATAATATTTTCAAAGAGGTTAGGGGAGACAGTGGGATTGCTATGTCCATTTATAGATGCCAATGTCAGCCACAGGTAGGGTCTCTGATATGGTTTGGCTGTGTCCCCACCCAAATCTCATCTTGAATTCCTATGTGTTGTGGGAGGGACCTGGTGGGAGATAATTGAATCATGGAGGCATGATTGTGAGACCTCTCCAGCCACCTGGAACTGTAAGTCCAAAATACCTCTTTCTTTTGTAAATTTCCCAGTCTCGGGTATGTCTTTATCAGCAGTGTTAAACTGGACTAATACAGTCTCACTGAATTAAGCCAATCAGCAAGTCTTCATTTCTCAAATGAAGAAAACTTTCTTCATTTTATTGACAGCTACTAGAAGAAACTATCCCATTCCCATAGAATGCAAGCATATAAACATTTAGCCCTACATGCTGAAGCAGGCCATCTTATAACTAAGAGAGGAGACAAACAGAAAATGAAAGAGAACCATGGAAGGCAAAAGAATAGACATAAATAATCTGGGGTTTTGACAATATCAACAAGTCATGGTATCATACCTCACAGGAAATTCTCACAACCTTTAGATTTCTCATTTATTTGAACCACTAGGTTTATATTACCATTTCAAGCACTTTGGGTTGAGAGTTCTCTGTTTTACAATTGGAAGAACCTCAAGTAATACAGGGCATTAAGGAATGAAAAATAAAAGGATATAAATAAGGTAAAAATCAGTATCACTGAGTGGCTAAATTGGGGGTTGAGTGTGAGGACAGAGCTCAGGATGACATGGTTTGTGGCTTGTTTGGGGCAGTTACCAAGTACCAAGATGGAGTATATTGATAAAGCAAAAGCAAATAGAGATTTGACAGAAGATACCAATTTGGGTTTTAAATGTATATAATTTATGTGCTTTGAGGTTAGTCAGGGAGTAATATAATAGGCATTTATTTTAATCAATTTACAACCCTGAAGAAAG
Organism: Piliocolobus tephrosceles; assembly: GCF_002776525.5. Taxonomy (NCBI): domain Eukaryota; kingdom Metazoa; phylum Chordata; class Mammalia; order Primates; family Cercopithecidae; genus Piliocolobus; species Piliocolobus tephrosceles. The sequence goes on along the minus strand of NC_045446.1, from coordinate 23,178,224 downwards.
GTCAAAAAGCTATCTTGAGAGTCTTTTAGATTGGTAATAATGCTTCCCCATGGAATATAGATACTTCTGGAGTATTTTTTTTTTTTTGAAAATTTATACAGATAGTAGAAAATACAGTAGGTGTCTAAAACCAGTAAATGATGTTGAGAATGAATGAAATGATTAATATAGCCAAATATAATATTAAACATTAATTTTATGCAGAAATAAATAGGATTGGTACAGATAAAAATTAAAATTTACAAGATTGTTTAAAGATTGAAGTCTAGACTTCAAAAGGGTTTCTCATTTATCATTGGCTGCTTCAGATTATGCTTCATGACCATCAAGGGTTAACTATTAAATCCTCACTTTTCCCAGGGGTACTTTGAAAATATATTGTTCAGGAGTCATCATGATTAATTTCATTTAGGGGCTTGGTGCATCAGATTAATCTTCTAATACAACATATGGCTGTCTGTAAATACCAGAAAGACTGATTTAGGCACCCGAACTTGAGAAAGCAGGAGTTCCCAGAGAGGTGCGAAGGGCAGGGGAAGGGCCAAAATCAAATTGGTCTGTTTCCCAGTTGCTACCTGGGCCTCTCTTTGGAACTTACTTGATTTTCTGGTAAGGGACTATTACAGACAAATATGGGGATGACTTACTGTTTTGGGTCTTGTTTTCCAATGGGCCTCTGGCTGAGTAAAGAAGTGACTTGACATTTACACTATTGTAAACCTTTCGTTGCCAATGAGTTCTAGTTGGCAAGGCCTCCATCTAATTTTGATAACAAAAGTCTTACAGGAAAGGCCCATAAGGCATTTTACACATCAAACAGCTCTCACTGAACAGTGTTTTGATGAAATAATTACAAATGAATCAGAAGAAGTAAATTACCCTTGAAATAATAACAATACTTAGCATTTTCATTTTCAAAGTGTTTAACAAATTACTAATTATTTAATTTACATTTTAGCATCATGACGAAGGGATTTCTACTCTGGTTTTCTAAATGGGGGAGCTGAGCTACGGGAAGCGCGATGTGCTCAAGTGTACAAGGCCACTCTAGAAAGAATGGTAACTGGGTTTCAAGCAGCTGTTTCCATGAGTGGCATCAGGAGTGAGCACGTGGGTAAGGGATACACTGCCTTTTAGATAGAGCCCATTTTTTTTTTCCAGTCTCCAGCTTTTCAAGCCTTCAGATAATTCAGTCACATATTGTAGAAAGCTCACTGAATCAAAAATACTGTTCTAAAACCGAAATGTTGTTTTAAACCATACGTTGATAGATTTGTGACTTCAGAATTTGTGAAACTGGGGCCACCTTTTGGGATATGTGTATAGAACAAGGGACAATGTATGGATGGTTCCTTCAGGAGAGTTATAGGAATGAAGACAGCACTATGCAGAATCCCAGCAGAACACGCTAGTGACATCTTCCCAGATCTCTGCCACTTAACTACGTTGACTTCCTTTTCTCTTTCTTGTTCCACAGCTTCTAACATAAACTATAGCTTTTGATGCCTCATGTCCCCTTGGGACTTCTCAGGCTGCTTCCATGAGCTGGCATCCTGAACTCTGACTGAGAACAATTATTACCCCCTTGCTGATTTCTGGAGCTAACACTGTCCACACCTGGAATTCCTCCTGCCAGCTCAGTTCTGTGCTGAAACATCACCATGCAAATGGTCCCCAAAGTAGTCTTATATTTTAGAACCATGGCAGCAAACTGACAGCAACATCTAGCTTGTGCTCATGTTTTGGTTGCTTATACAGCCCACACCGTGTTTACAAAGGCATTGTGATTAGGCAAGAGTTATGTTCCTCTAAAAACAACCAGACTCACTGCCTATTTTCCTAACCTATTCCTGTTCCACGGTTTAGTATTAGCTAAATGTTTCAGTTTTCTATTAATATATAGCAAACCACACTGAAACTTAGTGGCTTAAAACAGCAATAATTTCCAAGGTTCTCTTGGTCGGGACTTACCTTGGCAGTTATTTGCTCCTCGTTATATTGACTGAAGTTACTCATACAACTAGAGTCAGCTAGACACTGCTGGGGTTGGAACACCCAGCATAGCTGGTTGTCTTCCCAGGCCTCTCTTCACATGGTCTCTAATCATTGAATAGACTATCACAAACTTCCCCAAGCATGGCTGCTGGTGACCACAAAAGAGAAGTGGAAACATTCAGTCTTCTTCAATACTGAGATTAAAGTCCCAGAACATCAATTCTTACTGCAGTTGTTTAGTCAAAGCAATTTACAGAACCAACTTGATGATTTCAAGGAGAAGGAAAATATATCTTATCTTTCTATTTGAGAAATGGTATAGATGTGCAGGAAGGGAAGGAATGGTAGGTGATGACTTTATGGTAGGTGATGACTTTATGGTAGGTGATGACTTAGGTGATGATCTATTGTACATATACATGACTTTCTATAAGCATTTGAAATTGGGAAGCTTATTTTTAGTTTTGGTGTGAAAAGTGTTCTTAGAGTTCCTGAAGTTTATTAATTTGTTCATTTGGCAGAGATTTTAATCTACTTCTTGTTTGCTGGTTTATTTTTTAAGTATCCAATCTTTGCCTGACACTCTTTGAGGACATGGGGACACTGCAGTGAAGAAGAGAGATGAGATTCCTTCTTCTATGAAAATTATATTCGGTCATCAAAAGATAGACAATAAAAAGTCAATAAATAAACAACAAAGAATCTGACGATGAAGTGTGTTTTCCACAGAATGTCTGTTATGTAATAGAGTGTGACTAATTTTCTAATGTTGATTGGGAAGTTGAGTTAGGGTTCTATGAAGAAGAGATATTTAAGCCAAGAGCCAAGTGACAGGAAAGGCAATAGCTAGTGTGAAGATTTAAGGCAATGACAAGCTTGATATGTTTTAGAAACAGCAGGAAGCCAGGTGCTGTTTAAATACAAGAGCAAAAAAGGAAAGTGGTGAGAAAGAGAGCAGAGGAGTAGCTGATTATGAAGTAATGTGATTACGAAGGGCTCCAGAGGCAGTTTTCAAGAGTTTGGTTTCTATTCCCAGTCTCAAGAAAGCCATCAGAGAATTTTTAAGAACGTTTCTAATTTTTATTTCTGAGGTCAACTCTGAGAATTAGCTAATGGTGTGGATGTGGGAGGTGAGAAAAAAGTAATTAAGGTTAACTCTCAGAGTCTTATTTAAACAACCAAGTAGATAATGTACTATTTACTGCATTTAAGTATGTTAGAGAATGCACAGGCCCATATGGACAAAAAAAGGCATCTTTTTTGTCATGTAAGTTTCAAATGCTTACTAATATCCTTGTGGAGTTTCAACTTTTGCCTAACAATAATGAAATCCCCAGCAAGGTGAAGTTATCATTGTTGTTAGAACAAAAGTTATCTTGGAGTTTCATGAAAAGTCACAGAAAGGTCTAAGTGGCTGCTTGTATGTATTGTTGGTATATGTTGTATCTGTTGTCATATGTTGTCACCTTTGCTGGTTAGATTCTTTCCTGGGAAAGAGTATAACCAACATACTAGAGGGAGTGCTTTTTTGCTCTCCTTTTCTCTCTTACTTTCTTTTCCCTACATTCCCCACAAGTATTTAATCACCATTTTATACCAGATATTGATCTAGACATCGAATACACTAGCTTGTAGTCTAGTTGAGGAGACAGATGTAATTAAATAGTCCCTAAAAGGCCACAACTGGAGATGTATGTGACTAAGCAAAGATCACTTCAACCCTTGGTATTAAGGCCTCCAGGGAGAAGGTAAAACATCTACACCAAGTTCAATGAGTCTTCTTAGAGAAAAAGGACTGAATATGGTTTGGCTGTGTCCCCACCCAAATCTCATCTTGAATTGTAGTTCCCATAATCCCCACATGTCATGGGAGGGAATCAGTGGGTTGTAATTTGATCTGGGGTCAGCTACCCTCATGCTGTTCTCTTGATAGTGAGTGAGTTCTCATGAGGTCTGCTGGTTTTTATAAGGTATAAGGGGCTTTTCCCCCTTTTCGTTGGCACTTCTCCTTGCTGCCACCATGTGAAGAAAGACCTGTTTGTTTCCCCTTCCACCATGACTGTGAGTTTCCTGAGGCCTCCCTAGCCAAGGTGAACTGTCAGTCAATTAAACCTCTTTCTTTTATAAATTACGCAGTATTGGGTATGTCTTTATTAGTGACATGAGAACAGACTAACACAGGGACTGATGTCAAACATATCCTTTGGTGGTTTAAACTATGAAAACTTTTCATGGGATTGAGTAGTCTTTTCAGAGTTTAAAAGAAAGAGAAGAAAGCAATTGTGCCAGCTTACCATTATGGAATGAGAAATCCAAACTAAATATAATAGGTTTGGTGAAGAAGACAGGTGTTATCAGTTTATAGCCAGGTCTAGAAACTCAGGTAAAATTTTGTACTGTGGGAACAATGGCTGAGGATGTGAACGTGAAAACCTGGCTTGTTACCTTGGTGCTTAAATTTAGGGCATCACTTTCGTTCCTGAGGCAAACAGCAAGAACACGGCCACTGCAGTAAATAAGCAGGGCCAACTATAAAAGAAATACTCTGCAGAATGGCAAAGAAATTGCAGCGGTGTATTAAGAAGACTCTCATTCTCTAGCGGTCTGGTGTTTGAAACTCAATCAACCTTCAAAACAAAAAAATAAAAAATAAAAAAGTCCCTGGTGAGGTTAGACAGGAAGAGAGGAGAAGCTTCCAAGCGAGATAATGGCATTCCAACTAAGTTGGACAGATGATGGTACTTGTGTAATAAGTAGTTAGAGAGGATCAATTATGTCAATTAAAGAAACTACACCAACAACACACAACAAACATTTCAAGAGTATGTTAGGAAGCAATTGTTGCGCAAGACATAGAGTACAACCTCTAGAGCTAAACTGTCTGGCTTCAAGTTCCATTTCTATGAGTATTAACATGATTTTAATCTTTATGTATCTCAATTTTCAGTACGAGTTTTAGGGTTGATTTTGAAGAGTAAATGACTTAATTACTGGGAAGAACAAATAACAGTAGCTGGTAGATAATCGGCACTTAATACATACTAACTATTTTTAATGCATTACCTCACAATTTACAATGCATGGTAAGTGACTGGTAAATGTCAGCTATTATAGCCATTTTTATGCCTCCAGAATTGAAAATACTAGGCTTCTCCTTAGGTTTTTTCCTCATACTGGGAAAGAAAATGAGGAAAGTAATGGACTTTTTAGAAGTTTTTGGACATGCTCAAATAACTAGAGAATGAACTCAAACTGTTGTGCCAGTTCCTAGACAACTATTATACTTGCCCTCAGGAAATGACTATATTTCAGGAATTCAAAGGGGATTGTGGCAACATACTGAGATGCTCACCAAATGCATAGGAAATCATCAATATAAAAGACCAGATAAACAGGAAATGTTTTATTCCCCTCTACTCATGTGGAATCTATAATCATTTGAGCTGGACAGGAAAAGAGCTCAATTTTGGTTTTATGTTCTTTTGGAGAAAATAACTTGTTCATAAATAACTAGAAAGAATATCACTATAGTGAGGATAGGCTACCTTAATATAAAAATACGTTATTGTAAAAACACTTTGAGTGTACCTATATTTGTGTGTGTGTGTATGTGTGTGTATATATATATCTTTATTTTTCATGAGAGTAGGTCATTAAGGGCATTTACTTACTAGTTGTTCTCATCTTATTTTTTCCCCTACCACTATAATATATGGAATTTACATGAGGAATATATTCTGATAGATAAAGTAATACACAAAATCTTTTAAAGTTTAATGCATTGTGGCACTTCTCTCAACTAATCAGAGTGTGTATTGTCAGACATATTTGAATTACTCAATATGCTTAAATGCAAAACTTATATTATTTTTCAATGACTAAAAACATTTATTTGTATATCCATATATTTAATTATTTATTCATATTAATTGTACATTAACCTGAATTTTCATGTATCTACTGTATAAACACCATTTGCTTCATCCATTTACCTTTTAAAAACATTGATTGAGAATCTATTACATGAGGTACTATTGAAGAACTAAGGTTAAAACAGTAATAACCAAGATCTGAAATACAATCTTGCACTCACAATCTCCAACATAAAATACATTAGGAAAAATGTCAACAGCCTCATAATCTCAGACACTTACTGAGAGAAAGTTAATTGTGAATAAAAGAGATGGAGAAAGAGATCTTCCTTCCGGAAGGAAGGAAGGAAGGAAGGAAGGAAGGAAGGAAGGAAGGAAGGAAGGAAAGAAGGAAGGAGTCGTATTCTGAGCCTGACTGGTCCACCAATGTAGGTATAATATGATCAACAACTGTATCCAGAGAGCTCTGGACAATTTTCCCCCTTGGTCATCATATTCTATTTTGAAAAATAAACTAGTCATCCAAATAAATGTTTCCATATATGACTATAGTGCTCTAAGATTGGTTATTGGTTATTTTGTCTCTCCTACCTGCAAGAAGCAAGATTTCTAAGAGTGTGTGTGTGTGGTGTGTGTGTGTATGTATGTGTATACACACATGCCTAGTTAAATTTCTTATTCAGAGCTTATCTTGAGGATTGATAGAACTACCACTGACAAATATTAAGACACATAAACACATGCAGATAACCAAATAACTCATTACTTAGTGACACTATCTTATGTTTATTTAAGAGAATTCCATTATAATGCCAATAGGTATTTGCGATTTGGGGATAAATCTTTATGGCCCACCTTAGGTTTTGTGGTGGGCCATGCTCTCTGATTTGGTCCAGCATGTAGTTACAGAGACATCTAGTGGTCAGGTCTAGGAGTATGTCATCTAAAAGAACTGCAAAAATGGATGCATTTCCGCCAGAGGGTCCATTGGCCATGTGCCAGGAAGGGTTGTCACCAGCAAGAAAAGTTAGACTGAAGTGGTACATTATGCATAATTGGTAGTGATCTACTGTTTTTAGAGCTTGGAAAATTTGAGACGAAAATAAAGGAGACAGTAGATAATAATAGCAAAACAAAAATTCAAAACGAGGTGAATTAAGTACATACCTACCTATGGGTATGGCTTCAGGGTTCTTGCTTTACTCAGTTTGACTCACCAATTTATCATATTTGAAATGCCATATTAAGCAGTGGAAACTTTAGCTTAAGGTTGTATTTGTACATTAAAATACAGGTTCCCGTGGGAGAGGTAACACAATAGCTTATATCAGTCATTATCACTTGAGTGTGAAGCAGTTAGTCAAAGTCTGGGTGTGAATAAGAGTAGAAGTTGACAAATCTAGGTGAGGAGGATTAAAGCAATGCTTTCCTGGGTAGAAAAAAGGATGCCAGTGTCATTAGGTTATATTAACATTAGATATCATGTGATTTTAATTAATAAAATAATATTGTAGGTATCAAAGTTCTGAATAAACAAGTGGTTTAGGGGCTCTTTTATGATTCTCAAAGTGGAGAAAATAGCAAGAAAATAAAGAAAAATTAAGGAAAGATGTAGAGAGGAAATGCACAGCAAACATACACACACATGCACAGGCACACAGACATGGAGTCTCCCTATTTGATAATGTCATCATGGCCAATGCTCTAGAGACATTTTATAATTAAATCATTTTCCTTCATTAAAATCAATTCCTGGTATAATGAGACCAAAATGAGGGCTGGCATCATTTTTCCCCCCTGTGTTGGAGAAGTATTATAATAAATCTTGTCTCCAGAGATATCCCTCAAAGCACTTTATAGTCTGCAGGAAGTTTCCCACTTTTGTCTGAAACTTTGATGCTTCGAATTAGAGACAACAGTGGGGTATCAGGTATATATCTCAATTGTTTCAGAAGACAAAATGTTGCATAGAGACAAAGGTGTTTGGCTATGGGAAAAGGAGGGATTATACATGGTCACGCTGTGTCTTCTTCTCTCAGTGCCCTAGTAAAACACCTGGATGACCCCAAATAATAGCCCAACATCACAATATCCCAAGAAGGAAACAAATACAAACTTACAGAAAATAGTATGTGAAACACGAGTTTATGAAATTATTTAGTTGTGAAATCTATGTCCTGGTATGATTTACTTATCAGCAATGTAAGTTTTAGCTTTTGTTTTTAGAAAAAAATAACCACTACCAAAGCATATATAACACTCCTCTTTCCCTCAGTAATTTTAATCATACTCTGCCCCTCTTGATCTCTATGCAATTTTCTTGATATGCTTAAATCAAAACCAGTGATCCTGAAAGAAGAAATTCAACATGAACTCCAAATTGGGCTTCTACAGTATGATGGTTAATACTGAGTGTTAACTTGATTGCATTGAAAGATACAAAGTATTGATCCTGGATGTGTCTGTGAGGGTGTTGCTAAAGGAGATTAACATTTGAGTCAGTGGGCTGGGGAAAGCAGACCCTCCTTTAATCTAGTTGGGCACCATCTAGTTAGTTGTCAGCTAATATAAAGCAGTCAGAAATACATGGAAAGGCTAGACTGGCTTAGACTCCAGCTAACATCTTTCTCCTGTGCTGGATATTTCGTGCCCTCAAATGTCGGACTCCAGGTTCTTCAACTTTGGGACTTGGACTGGCTTCCTTGCTCTACTTGCAGACGGCCTATTGTGGGACCTTGTGATCGTGTGCGTTAACACTAATTAATAAACTCCCACTATATATACACATATAAAATATATGTATGTATAAGTATATTATAGAACATGTAGCATATATTATATATAAATTATATATCATATATTATATATAAATACATTATATATGAACTATATATTATATAATATACACATTATATATGCAATATACCTATATATAATATATATTATATATGCATATATAGTATATATGACTATAATACATGTAATATATGTATATGTACATATATAATACATATATTATATAATATATAGTTTATATATAATATATAGTATATACAATATATATACTTAAAATATATTATATACTATATATACTTAAAATATATATTGTATATAATATATTATATATCCTATATATCTCTCTTTCTCTCTCTGATATCTCTATATATATCCAATATATGAGAGTTTATTTATATATGTGTGTATATATTATATACACATACATATATCTTATTAATTCTGTCTCTCTAGAGAACACTAATACATACAGTTATCGTTCTCTTTTCTAAAAGTTGCTCCCACTAACCCATCATTTTACATTTACGATAGCTTTCTCAGTCTAAAAGGCGAATCCGATTCAAGCGTGATTCCAATTGTAGAACTTACTACATAACTGTCAGATGGAGGGATCTTTAACATAGTTTCCTTGCATTCAAGTCCACTTCCATCAGAATCAGTTAGACCGAGTTACCCAAATCATGGTCCACAGACATTCAGCAGTGGCAACCCTCACCTGAGATCTTCCAAGAAATGCACATCTTCAGGCCCCTCCACAGATTCCCAATTTATTTGTAAACACATTAAAAATTTGAAAAGCACTGCCACAGCCTTTGGTTTCCTCTCACGCTGAAACCTGCAAAGTCCTCATCCTTCGTTGGGTCAAGGGAAGAAAAAGACATCTGGGAATATCTTTGTTTAACAAACGTTTCAGATCATTTTTTTTTAAAAGAATGCAAGAAAATTTGCAAACCATATCCAATACCTTCTATTTGCTTATCTGGAACAACCTCAGACTGTGATGATGTATGGTCAACATCTTTGGTCAAGTCAACTTGCTTCCATAAGCCTTATTTTTGTATCTGCAAAATCATCTTCACAGGTTGTTTAAGCCCCGATAATACGATGTACAGGGAAAGACATACGTCCCGTGATACAAAATACAGGGAAGGACTTCATGCACATCAAAGTCGGCAAATAGAAGAATTCAGTACTATTCTGATGTGCCTAAGGATACTTCCCTAGGAAGTATGTCCTGGAAGTTTTCACACTACAAAGACTAGAAAGAAGAGCACCCTTCTTTAGGGTGTCAGTTTGGGTAAGCAAGACTTCCTGCTTGGGATGTCCACAGGGATTTTCTCCCATCAGTATTAAGAGGAGGATGTGGGGCAGCTTGAAGTCTGCAGATCTGTTCAGCTGTGGCTCAGTGAGCAGCTGGTAATACAGCATTTATATCATGCTGGCTCAGCTAAGAATACTCTTTCTATTCTTGCCTGCTTTTTGTTTTATTTTGTTTTCAGGCTGAGGTGTGAGGGAAAGGAGCAGTATCTGGATGTATTTTACAGTTAAGGATGCAGTTATCTTGCATTTTATAAGCCAGGGCTCCTTTCAGCCAACCTCAGCAATAAAGAGAATGGCCCCATTTGTCAGGGAAGCAACCAACATCTGAAAGACTGAGTGAAAATTAAAAGTCCACAAGGTCCTTGCTCCTGGATTTTTACATAGATAGGATACTGATGTTTCCTTTTATTGAAATCACAATCACTAAGAGTAATACAGAGTTGCAGGATTGAAGATAATGAAATAAATCTAAGAGGATATTATTGCACACCATACGATGTATGTGCAAGAGAGCATTCATGTTAGAACAATATTAGAATGCGATTCCAGTAATATTTTATGGAGACACAACTACTGTTACTACAGAAAACATCAGTACATATGAAAAACAATTGATAGATACAAATCAGAAGTGTAATCTTCTTGTGCTTTGACAAAAATTATTAGACCCTAGAAGGTCTCATAATCTATTACTAAAGAGAACTAATTGATCAATACCAATACAATAAGATGTTGGTTTCTCAATGTGAATTTACTGATTTAATAATGGTTAACATTTATTAAGTACCTTCTAAGGAACAAGCATTTCACTATGTGCTTTACACATATAATTTAAAATGACTTATTACCAAAAGTTTATATGTCCCTCAGAAATTTATGTCATAAGGAAATAAATTATCTTCACATGCTCTCATGAGAATCACATGTTTATTTGTCAAGAAATATTTTTCCATTCATGGTACAATAATTATGTAGGTCATCATTTCCCAAGTGGGTTTCATATAGCACTATTAATTTGCAAAGTGTTAACAGATGTTCCATAAAAATAGTGTTCTATATTCAAATAGGTTTAGAAAACATTGACTTGAATGCAATTAAACATGATTGTTTAACACAAGACTTCTTGAATTCTTCAAACAATAATTTTTACATATCTCTGTAAAAGGAAAATAGCATAAACATTTCCTAGCTGGGAGCAGTGACTCACACCTATAATCCCAGCACTTTGGGTGGCTGAGGCGGGCAGATCATGAGGTCAGGAGTTCGAGACCAGCCTGACCAACATGGTGAAATCTCGTCTCTACTAAAAATATAAAAATTAGCTGGGTGTGGTGGTGGACACCTGTAATCCCAGCTACTGAGAAGGCTGAGGCAGGAGAATGGCTTGAACCCAGGAGGTGGAGGTTGCAGTGAGCTGAGATCATGCCACTGCACAATCAGAGACCGAGCAAGACTCCGTCTCAAAAACAAAAACAAACAAAAAACAAAAAACAAAAATTGCCAAATATATAAGACGCAGAAACAGTTTTTTCACTGAATACACAAATTAGTAATACTTTGCTTTTTGAATATATATGAGATATATTTCATGACAACTCTGTTAAGATAAACATACACCCTTTAAAAGATGTTAAGAGCGGCAGGATCATGTTATTTCTCAAGATATTTTTATAATTCATTTAATATCCCTAGTTTTCCTGTTGTTTGACAGGCATTCAGGACAAAACTGGAATTTCTGTCAAGACTAAGGAGGACCAGGGAAGAAAACTGATTTCAAAGAGGCTACACAAATTCTTGACATGTCAAACAAAGTCCCACAGTGGCAATAATGTCTATAGAGTTAGTTATCAAAACCAGAGAACCTTTTATAGAAATGAGTGACCAGCCTCCACTGTCTGATGATGTACAGAAATCTTACATGTGGCATAATCATCACAGACAGCCTATTTTACAACATTCACTTCTACTTCTGAAAGCAAGTCCAGCTGAATTCAGGTTATACAATGCCACTTCTCCAAATCATTTTTCCTTGCAGACCACAACGTAGCTTCAAATAACCTATACCAATGTTTCTCAAAAGCTGAATAGAAAACTCTTCTCATCTTTCAAGAGTCCCTAAAACCAGTACTTTTAACATCCTGAAATGAGATTTCAACACCCTACATTCAAGAAGGGGAAAGAAACAATGACCAATATTTTTCCTACAATGGGTTGTGATTTGATAATCCAAAATGATACATCTCAAACTCTGATAAACGAACAGATGAAAAAACCACGTGACCTGCAGATTTTTTGTTAGTATCTCCATTCTGCCCTAACATACTCAGTCCTTTTCAATCTGACCACAGAAAAGATACTGTTACTAAATGTAACATAACACCAAATACAAACCCTAGCTGTGTTTCTAGAAACAGGTATCATTAGGGATTAGACTTTATTGGACGTGACAATGAACTATTATCTTCTCCATCCTACTTCAGCTTCCTGAATTGATTTGCCTCTGAAAATATAATACAAATGTTCAAAGGTAAACCATTGCTGACAAGAATGGTCTCAAAGTAGTTAGTTGTACAGTCTAGTCTCTCTGAAATCTTGCTATCATTTACCTTTTCCAGTATTATCTCCAAACTTTCACTGTCTTCTTTTCCAACCACAAAACCTCTCTCTCTCTCTCATTAAGACACACACACACAAACACTCCCTCAGTTGCAGGAACATTCCTGTACACCAAGGATTTAATGGGGATTTAGTGCTTAAAAGATAGGAACAGTTCATGTCTTCACAGAACCTACAAGCATTTTTGTAAATTCACCACCAGGCTTTTGTCGATTTTTCTAACCCTTGTTTCCCAGAATGCTTCTGCTGTATTCCAATGTCTTTGTGTTTGTTAAAATTTTCCTTATTCACTCATTATATGTTTGTTCTTTCTGTTGTTATTAACTATAGAAATCTCCTGACTTTTTTGTGCTAAAGAGTATGTTGGACCTGGGGCAAAACATAATTACAGTACGGCCTGGGAGCTCTGGCTTACGCCTATAATCCTAGCACTTTGGAAAGATGAGGTGGATGGGTCATCTGAGGTCAGAAGTTCGAGACTAGCCTGGCCAACATGGTGAAACCCCATCTCTATGAAAAATACAAAAATTAGCTGGGCGTGGTGGTGGACACCTGTAATCCCAGCCATGTGGGAGCCTGAGGCAGGAGAATCACTTGAACCCATGAGGCAGAGGCTGCAGTGAGCCAAGATCACACTGTCACACTCCAGCCTGGCCGACAAGAATGAAACTCCATCTCAAAAAAAAAAAAAAAGCTAATTACGATATGGTACCTGTCTTAGAGGAGTTTACGGCCTTGGGGAACTGGATGTAGAAAAAAGAGATCAACAATTTTTATGCAAATGACATGTGGCAGACACTGTACTTGTTGCCTAGATTTGTTTTATTGTGTGGTCTTCATATCAACATTATCTATTAAACAGATATTTATAGTAAATCTATTATTGTTCAGGAACTGACTAGACACTAGATGAAAAAGATCTCTGTTCTTAAATGTCTTACATTCTAATGATGTAGACTTACCAAATACAAGATAATTAACAAATATAATAACACAAATTTTCAAAAATAATCCAACAAAAAGCTGAGATGGAAGAAAACACTGAGATGGTGACCGTGTCGAAAGTCCTAGTTCAGTTAGTATGAGTGGAGAAAGCATCTCTGAATGGTTAAAAGGAAATTGGGATATAAACAATGAGAAAGAAACGGCAATGAAAACAGTATCAGGGTATACTATCCGTGGAGCCCCTCTCAGAATATTGATGCTGAAGCACTGTGAGTAAAGAGAGAATGACATGAGATGGAGTAAAACAAGTAAATGTCAAACCAATTAGCATACCACTCAAGGTCTTAATTTTGGTTCCACGTCAACTTTCTCAATCTCATCACCAACCTTTAATAATTCACTTTTTAGACACAGAACTACTTGTTCTCATTACTTCTTCACTCATTCATTTAATATATATTGAATGAACACCTGAGGATCACAAGTAAGGAAACTGATTGGATTCTAAATGCAAAGTATGCATTAGATAAACTGGTAGATGTTTTTAATTGTTTTGTTTTAGCAACTGATTCATTTGTATTTTTATAGATCTTGGGAATATGAGTGCTATTTTGTTGCATGGATATATTGTGTAGTGGTAGTCTGCAATCATAACCTAAATAGTGTACATTGTATCCAACAGTAGTTTTTCATCCCTTAAATTCCTCTGACCCTCCTGCCTTTTGGAGTCTCCAATGTCTATTATGCCACTCTGTATATCTATGAGTATCCATTTTTTAGCTCCCATTTATAAATTTCTGATTTATCTCATGTAGGATAATGGTCTCCAGCTGCATCCATGTTGCTGCAAATAACATGATTTTATTCTCTCTTATGGCTGAGTAGTATTCCATGGTATATATATACCAAATTTTCTTTATCCTATCACCCATTGATGGACATTTAGGTTGATTCCATTACTTTACTATTGTGAATAATGCTGCAATATACATACAATTGTAGGTGTCTTTTTTACACAAGGATTTGTTTTCCTTTGGGTAGATATTTAATAGTGGACTTGCTAGATCAAATGGTAGTTCTATTTTTAGCTCTTTGAGAAACCTCCATAATGTTTTTCATAGAGGCTGTACTAATTTACATTCCCACCAATTCGTATAAGCATTCCTTTCTCTCCAAATCCTTGCCAACAACCAATGTTTTTTGATTTTTTAATAATAAGCATCTGACTAGTGGAAGATGGTATTTCATTGTGGTTTTTATTTTCACTTTTACTATAATAACTAATTTGCATTGATGTTGATTTTTTCATATGTTTGTTAGCAGCTTGTATATCTTTTGAAAAACATCTGTTCCTGTTTTTGCCCACCTTGTGGCAACTCATGGAAGACCACACAGAGATGCTGGCTGTGTGGAAAGCCCCAGTTTAGTCAGTATGGGTGGAGAAAGCATCTCTGAAAGGAATAGGGTTTTGATGGGGGTGATGGGTTTTGTTTTGATGAGGTTTTTTAATTGCTAAATTGTTTGAGTTCCTTGTAGATTCTGGATATGAGTCCTCAGTCAGATGCATAGTTTGCAAATACTTCTCTCATTCAGTAAGTTGTGTGTTTACTCTTATTTCTTTTCCTGTGCAAATTTTTAGTTTCAGTCCCATTTGTCTATTTTTATTTTACTGGTCTTTGTTTTTGCAGTCTTAGTTGTAAATTCTTTGCCTAGGCCAATGTCCACAAGAGTTCTTGTTTGTTTGTTTGTTTTTCAGTTTTTTTTAGGTTTTCTTTTAAGATTTTTATAGTTTCAGGTCTTATATTTGAGACTTTAATTCGTATTGAGTTAATTTTTGTATATGGCGAGAGACATGGGTCCAGTTTCATTTTTTTGCATGTAGCTATCTACGATTAATATTTTGGATAAAAGGAGTCTTTCTGTTCACTCTAGAGAGAATAGGTTAGAAGACAACTAGAGTGAAAGGGGGAGAAACATTACTGACATAGTGTAATCCAATCACAATTGTGACTTGGGGTCAGTTACAATTTTAAAAGAAACAGATCCAGATATATATTATAGGTTTTATCTATGGTCTCCTTCTAATTTTTACTTTTTTTAATTTTCTCAGCATCAAGAAAACTATGTAAACTTTTTTTTAATAACAAGTCAAATGACAGTTACCAGGAGAGTAACACACTACATATTTTATTTTATTTATTTATTTTTTCTTTTTTGAGACGGAGTCTCGCTCTGTCGCCCAGGTTGGGGTGCAGTGGTGCCACGATCTCTGCTCACTGCAAGCTCTGCTTCGCAGGTTCACACGCTATTCTCCTGCCTCAGCCTCCCGAGTAGCTGGGACTACAGGCGCCCACAACCACACCTGGCTAATTTTTTGCATTTTCGGTAGAGATGGGGTTTCACTGTGTTAGCCAGGATGGTCTCTATCTCCTGACCTCGTGATCTGCCCACCTCGGCCTTGGCCTCCCAAAGTGCTAGGATTACAGGCGTGAGCCACCACGCCTGGCCAACTACATAATTTTTTTTAAAAAGTATAGTCTAATAAAACTGTCTCCAGCTTAAAGATTCCATCTAATGGACTGATATGGTTTGGTTCTATGTCCTCACTGAAATCTCATCTCAAATTGTAATCCCCATGTGTCAAGGGAGGGATCTGGTGGGAGGTGACCGGATCATGCCGGCGGATTTCCCCCTTGCTGTTCTCATGACAGTGAGTGAGTTCTCATGAGATCTGATAGTTTGATAAACGTCCAGAGCTCCCTCCTTCTTGCTCTCTCTCTTGCCACCATGTAAGATTGTCCTTGCTTCCTTTTGCCTTCCGCTATAATGGTAGTTTTCCTGAGGCCTCTGCAGCTATGTGGAACTGTGAGTCAGTATAGCCTCTTTTCTTTGTAAATTACCCAATCTCAGGTAGTATCTTATGGCAGTACTAGAGAACTCATTTATTATAATAATTCTGAGACAATAAATGAGTCATGAAGAGCCAAGCCAGTCTTCTCAAGGGTAGAGAGGAGGAAGAGACAACACTCTCTCTTCTGTTTTTAAGACTATTTGATATGCATGACTAAAGAAATGCAACACTGGAGCTGCATAGAAATTGAGACCTATGTCAGCTGTATCTGTGTTTGCCAGGACTGTAACTGAATGTGCTAAGGGAATCTGAATGTCTTCAGCAGAGTCAAGAATTCTGAATGAGGAACTGAGGCTCACCCTCACTTCCCCTCCTAGCGTTTATATTTTCTTTGTGTTGGTGTGATAGACAAAGGTGGAAGGTAGAGGCAAAGTGGAAGGAGAAAAGTAGAATCATTAGCAGTCAGGGTGACTGAGATAGGAACAATAGGGAATGCCTCTGGAGATAAGGCATATGGAGATCTTCCAGGATCCCATGCCGTAGTTTATCATGGTGGGCTAGAGGGTTTATCAGCCATCCCAAAGTTATTTCAACACTCTTTTTTTTTTTTCTACATCTCATGTTTTCTCAGCCTCCATTGCAAGTAAAGATACCCAACTTGATTCAATCTTCATTCAGAGACTTAAGCTGGGGGCCTCTGAGAAAACTAACTTTTTTCCAGTTAAAAAAAGATAGACATAACTGGCATGTCTCTTCCTTCTATTTCACTCCTTCTGCCTTGAATGTAGACAAGATGGCAAGAACTTCAGCAATTATCTGGCAACAAA